>NW_012115644.1:3475781-3525736 GCF_000951035.1 Colobus angolensis palliatus
CCACTGCACTCCAGCCTGGGCGACAGAGCGAGACTCAGTCTCAAAAAAAAAAAATTCCATAAAGGTCACTGAAGACATTGGAAGCCCTTCTGCAATTGCCTTTCAAGTGGTCCCCTCCAGAAGGGGACAATTACATAGTCTGACAAATGGGACAGGATCACTACAAAAAGAGACAACAAAATGTAGATTTCCCCACCTGGGGATAATTCTGAGTCCCTCTAAACAAACGTGAGAAGAATAAACATTTACATAATGTTTGCCTTCCAGATGTAAATAATCTGCTCCCAGGAGTTCATTTGATTAGAGAATGTTTCTGAGGAGGTCCAAGGTCATGCATTCAACATCAGCAAATGCTTTGCTCTCTTCTGTGACTGAAAACTGTACTACAAACTGTTCATCTAGCTCACAAATTCAAACTATTGATGGTCTATGGAAAGTGATATGAGAACATAAACAATGAGCTAATGCAATTTGATCATTGTTACAGGGAACAACCTTTAGGGGTATGATTTGGGGTAATCATTATTTCTCTATAAAAGAAGGCAAATGATTTAAATTATTTTCAAAATATTAATACTTGAAAGAAGAAAGAAGAATCTATAGAAATTATTTTTATGCGATGCTACCTTGTTTTTTAATAGTGACACAGAGTCATGTGTTTTGTGTGTGTGTATTCTCTTACTCTCTACACACACACATATACTTAACTTTTCCACCTTTTCTTCTTCTCAAAGACTTCTCCAGGTTTCTTTACTTTTATTTAAATTAAGTAGATTCAGAAATACCTTCATCAAGCATTTTAAGATGGATGTTCAGTCATTTGGCCTTTGCTAGTCTAGCATGATTAAAAACATAGATAATGGAGTCACACTGTCTGATTGCAAATCCCAGCTGACACTTACCACCTATAGAACCTATGGCAAGTTATTTGACTGCCCTTTGCTTCAGTTTCTTCATTTGTAAGATTTCAAAACAAATACTTGCCTCCTAGGGTTGGCGGGGGAATTAAATGGGTTAATAAATGCAAAATGCTAAAAACAGTAGCTGGCACACTATAAAAGCTACAGAACTTGGTATTATTAATTCATACTTATGGAGCATATTGCAGCTTCAAAATGAAGCTAACACACAGTTTTGAAAAATTATTTTTTTCTCAGTACTCTGTGATTGGTGGCTTCATTTGATTGTAGTGTTATATGCAGGCTGCAATGGAGAAATGTGGTAATTTTGTTAAAATCAGCTTTCCCCTTGCCCAAGGTACAAGGATGTGATGACTTCTCTCACACTATAGCAATGCAAGGGCATCAACTAAAGAAAAATGGTTTAAGGGAGAAAAAAAAAAACTTTCCTCATTCTTCCTACTTAAAATTACATATGATTAAGCAGCTCCTAAAGCAAACCAGCTTTTCCAACGTCTTGAAAAAACACCTATGAAGGCACCCTCCAAAAAGAGATAAGTCACAATAATGAAAAGTGAGAGTAAGGGAGACAGACCCGTGACAAGAACGTGGAAGAATTTCCCACTAATTACAAGGCCAGTGAAACTAATCGAAAACCACAATAAGAGATCATAATTGCAACGTCAACTCTAAAGTGGGACTAGAGACCCGATGTTTTGACGTTCCTCCCCTACCATCTATTTTTGATTCATACATACAGGGGCTACAACAAATATCCAACTGGGCAGCCACCCCTCTCCTGGATGCTCCTCATGCCCTATCCAGTTCTTTCCTCACTAACTCTCCTTCCAAGGAGACTGAGCTAGAAGGAAACAATTGGACAGAAAGTTTGGGAAGAGAAGGCTGGGAACACGTGATGGTGCTTTGGATCCTCTAACTGAGAGTGGACCCAGGAAGCTTTCGGAAAGCAATATACTTCACCTTGCAGTTTTTCATGATTCCATATGTTCAGAGTATCAGAGAAACGTGGGATGGGGGAATCAAACACAACAGAAGATACCATTTCAGTCCAGCTAAGCTACACTGGATAAAAGCCTATTAGATGTGAAAAACTGAGCTAAAAGATACATGTGTCAAACTTCAGGAAACTGTAGCTTTGAGAATGTAATCATACCTAAGGGGTCCCAAGAATGGGGACAATGGCAAGCCACTGGCAATCATCATCTATAGTTCTATCTCTTATCTCAAGACTGAGTAAAGAAAAATCAAATGTGTAAAAGGAAAAGAATACTACAAAGTAAGGAGACCATCAATCAGAAGAATGAGGAAACATCTAAACATTATCTGCCATGGAAATCCTCCATAAAATGCAAGACAGCAGGCCTTTCATGAAAAGGGAATCCAGAAGAAGAGAACAGAGTATGATTAAAACACCATAGGATAAAGTAAATAGTAATAATGTTAAATATATGAAGATTCTCCGTGTGTCAGTGGTGGTGGCGGGGGCAGGGGAGGTAGTTTAGTTAATGAAGATCATACAGGTTTTTAAAATTATTTTTTCAGTTAACACTAAAATGAATGTTTTCTTCAAGCCATTACATTTTCTTTTAGAACAGGATTTTTAAAAAGATGGATAATACTTCAAAGTGCATATTCTATCATGTATAATTCTCTTACTATTGGGTATTTAGGTTTTTATATTTTACAATTTTAAATAATACTGGGCACCTTTGTGCTTACAATTTTCATAACATCTTTGATTATTTCTTTAAGATATATTCCCACAAATAAGATTGAGGTGTCAATGAATTTTCTCCTATTTAAGATTTTTCGGGGCTCTTCCTTTCCAAGTTGGACCCGGCAGAATGGCTCCCGCAAAGAAGGGTGGCGAGAAGAAAAAGGGCCGTTCTGCCATCAACGAGGTGGTGACCCGATAATACACCATCAGCATTCACAAGCGCATCCATGGAGTGGGCTTCAAGAAGCGTGCCCCTCGGGAACTCAAAGAGATTCGGAAACTTGCCATGAAGGAGATGGGAACTCCAGATGTGCGCATTGATACCAGGCTCAACAAAGCTGTCTGGGCCAAAGGAATAAGGAATGTCCCATACGGAATCCGTGTGCGGCTGTCCAGAAAACGTAATGAGGATGAAGATTCACCAAATAAGCTCTATACTTTGGTTACCTATGTACCTGTTACCACTTTCAAAAATCTACAGACAGTCAATGTGAATGAGAACTAATCGCTGATCATCAAATACATCAAATAAAATTATAAAATTGAAAAAAAAAAGATTTTTCGGGCTGGGCATGGTGGCTCTCGCCTGTAATCTCAGTACTTTGGAAGCCCGAGGCGGGTGGATCACTTGAGGTCAGGAGTTCAAGACCAGCCTAGCCAACATGGTAAAAGCCCATCTCTACTAAAAATACAAAAATTAGCTCAGCGTGCTTGCATGCACCTGTAATCCCAGCTACTCAGGAGGCTGAGGCAAGAGAATGGCATGAACCCAGGAGGCAAAGCTTGAAGTGAGCTGAGATCGCGCCACCACACCACTGCACTCCAGCCTGGGTGATAGAGTGAGACTCTGTCTCAAAAAAAAAAAAAAAAAAGGTGGGTTTCAAGAAAGTTTGTTGAAGTTTGTTTGTGCTCTTATCAGCAATATTTGTGATTATCCATTTCACAAAGTCCACCTCAGCACTGTATCTACTTTTTATCTTAATACTCCATATTTCAAAGTATTATGCTGACTTAAAAACTGTACTAATTAAGGCAAGCACTTTTCCTGTATTTGCCTAATTTTTTGTCTTCTCTGAATAGCTTGTAAATCTCTCTGCCATTTTTGCCTCTTAAGACATTGATATTCTTTTTTAATTGAAAGAGTTTTTTTACTTTTTTTTTTTTTACATTAAGTTTAATGACTTTTACTATTGGTGGGATTTTTTTCCCTACCAAATATTTGTCCTTTGCCTTTCCTTTCATTTGTGGTATTTTTCTAAATGTTAATTTACAATTTTATGTTTAAAAAAACTAACAAAGCAGAGATAGAAATAAATGAGCAGAGGCAATAAAGAGTAAAATATATGTTTATGAAAGAAAAGTATGAGATGTTCTCTAAAACTGCAGAAGCAAGCAAGCAGATGAAAAATAAATGAGACAAGATAACATGTTTGTAGACCAAAGAATGCAGAGCCAGTCTATTATTTTGGTATTTATTCCAAAGTAATTGGAATGAAAACAATAATAGAAGACATAATCAAAGAAGAACTTTCTTAGATTGAAAAAAAATCATGGATATACAAATGTGATAGGCTTATCACATTTTAAGCAAAATTTATGGAAAGAGACCAATGCCCAGAAACATATTGACAAATATTTTAATCACAAGGAAAATATTTACAAAACATTCAGATTGAGGAAGGAAGGAGGTAAGAAGGGAGGGAAGGAGAAGGTAGAAGGGAGGAAAGATACATCGGTGGCAAACATATATCCACACTCCTATGCAATCCCATTGTGGGGATCATCAGACTCTTTCTGGAATATAAACAATGCAACTTTGGCAGGAGCAGGTGAGAGACTGAGGTTGTAAAATAAGACAGTAGGTTGGTCAGTGTCTAAGAGAAAGTCAGTATGAATGGATAAAATGGAAAAGTTTTATGTAATGAAGTTTTTACAGGCCTGAAACTGCCTAATCACTGATTTAATTTCTTCTTGAAGAAAATATGGAGTGGAGGGATGCAATAAGAACAGATCAGTTACATAGAAGAGGCTAAAAATTCTAAAGCTTGCAATTTCATTATTATATCATAATCCATATCTCCTCTTTATATAAGCCTGCAGATTTTAAAGCTAACTAACAAACTTGGGGACACGCATCAAAGCTGACATTCAGAGCTGCAGAGTGGCATCTTTTCATCTGCTGTTTCACATAAGGAGGGGAAATGATCATCCAAAATAAGACTTTGAGAATGGCTTTAATTTACGAGGTCTGAAGTTATTTTAGATCTGTGGCATAAAGCCTATCACCCTTCTGGTCTATAGTCATGTTACTTTTAAGGGAAGATGGCAAATTGCTTCAGCATTTTCCTGCAAGGTTGCTAATACATACCAGATCACTATTCCGAAGCAAACAGCTTGCTAGAATAGTACACACAAAGCAGGATTTTAAAAAAGCCACAAACCATGCTTCTTGGTTTTGTTTACATTGGTTCCACATATTAGGAAAACAATTAGCTTCACAGTAAATTCAGTGATGAAATAAATTATGTATTTGCCTGTCAGGTCGGGAAAAACACGTTCTTGTGGGAAATCAAGAAGGACAATACACGAGAGAGGAGGGAATTCGTGCTATTTGACCAGGGTGACAAATTCAAGCAGCTGAGACCAGGAACCCCAAACTCTCATTTTCATTCCCTTGTGTGCCATAGAGATTTGGTACTTGTCACCCACAAGAGAGGGACACATGAAACACAGGGAGCTCGGCAGCTGCTCAAAAGATTGAGGGCTTAGCAGCCCACTGTTTCCAGCCACGTTCCCTGAAAGCCGTTCACCTCGGCCAGCCACTGTCAGCTTTGAGGACTCTCCTGTTTTCCATAAGGAGTGCATTCGGCCTTAAGAGCCACCATACATTTTAGGTTAATAGACCTAATATTTATTGCCCCCAAAATAATGATTATAGTTGAAATCCTTTATTGAATGCTGATAGTGATAAGAACTGTGAGAAGCACTTACATATACAGCAATACTCTGTTTTTTAAAATTTATGTCACAAATTATTGAATCCCTAAGGTAGCACAGAAAAGGCATCTAAGTACCCCATACACATGAGTTTCCATTTTACCAAGTGTATGAAAGCACTGTGGAGAAACACAAGATTCAATCTCTATGCTAGGAGAGATTTTACACACTGGTACCAGAGATAAGAGCCATTTAAATTACTGTAATCAAAGGAGAATGTGGCAACTTCTCTAAAAGAAATAAAATTAAGTGCAACAGGAATAGTGGTCACAGGGAAATTAATTCCAACAAGAAATGTCAGAGAGATCTTCCTAGGTTAAATGGCCATTTGAGCTGAGTCTTGAAGGGCAGGTAGCATTAGAAATAGAGAGCAACAGCCAAGGGAAATACAGCATCTGCTTGGGACACAACAGTGATTCTGTTTATCTAGAATACAGGGTATGTGGAGGAGCAGTGGCAGCCAGTCCTGGAAAGGCAGAGGCAACCTGGTAATGGATGACCATATATGTTAAGCTAAGAGTGATTAAGGTGTCACTAAGGAAAAAAGATCTTGGCATTAAAGAGATTAATCCAGTAATTGTGTGTAGTAAAGTGGTGAAAGAAAAAAGGCAGAGAATTGGGAGTGGGGGGCTGCAACAGTCTAGATAAAAGTGATGAACTGACTACAGTTATCAGCAGGAACAGGCAGTGTTATACGCTGAGCTGTGCCCCTCCCCAACTCGTATATTGAAGTTCTAACTCTCAGTACCTCAAAATGTCACTGTTTTTAAAGACAGGGTCTTTAAAAAGGTAATTAAGTTAAAGTGATGTCATGAGGGTGGGTTTTAATCTAACTGGATGGTATCCTTATAAGAAAAGGGAAGGTCGGCCGGGCGCAGTGGCTGATGTCTGTAATCCCAGCACTTTGGGAGATCAAGGAGGGCGGATCATGACGTCAGGAGATTGAGACCATCCTGGCTAACACAGTGAAACCCGTCTCTACTGAAAATACAAAAAATTAGCTGGGTGGCCAAGCGCGGTGGCTCATGCCTGTAATCCCAGCACTTTGGGAGACCGAGGCGGGTGGATCACGAGGTCAGGAGTTCAAGACCAGCCTGCCCAAGATGGTGAAACCCCGTCTCTACTAAAAATACTAAAAATACAAAAAAATTGGCCGGGCATGGTGGCATGTGCCTGTAATCCCAGCTACTCCAGAGGCTAAGGCAGATAATTGCTTAAACCTGGAGGGGCGGAGGTTGCAGTGAGCCGAGATCACACCACTGCACTCCAGCCTGGGCGACAGAGCGAGACTCTGTCCCAAAAAAAAAAAAAAATTAGTCGGGCATGGTGGCACGCACCTGTAGTCCCAGCTACTCAGGAGGCTGAAGCAGGAGAATGGCAGGAGCCAGAGCTTGCAGTGAGCCGAGATTGCGCCACTGCACTCCAGCCTGGGCGACAGAGCGAGACTCCGTCTCAAAAAAAAAAAAAGAAAGAAAAGAAAAGGGAGCTGGACACAGACACATACAAAGAGAGGTCCATGTGAAGACACAGAGAGAGCATGGCCATCCACAAGCCAACGAAAAAGATATCAGAAGAAACCAACCCTGCTGACATCCTGATCTTGGACTTCTAGCCTCTAGAATGGTGAGAAAATACATTTCTATATTGTTATGTAATACTTTGTTAAGGCAGCCCTTGCAAACTAGTACAAGCAGGAATGGAGATTCTGTAATACAGGAATGGACAGATGTAAGCGATTTAGAAAAGGATTAATTCAGAGCAACCGGCTACAACCAGACAGAGAAAAATTAGAAAGAGTAAAAGTTAACAAGACTTAAATTCAAGCAACCAGGAAATGACACAAACAGTAGCAATTCAGCCAACTAGAAGAAGCTGGTTTAAGGAAAAAAAAAAAATTCAATTTGAAAAATTTTAAGTTGGAGTTCTGACAAGACATCTGATCCACGTAAAAATGTAAATTAAGTAATTGTTAATGTGGCAATACTTCAGGAATGAGCTACATTTTGTGGTCATCTCGATAGAGGTTGAAGATGAGGAAATTCTTTTCTATAGGAATAGGCAAGGTTGTTCAAGAACATAATGAGGAATAAGAATAAAAATGTGAAGACACACTTGGAGGAACACCTAAAGCTTGCAGGCAAATGAAGAGATAGAGACTGAGAAAGGAGTGGTCAATGACCACAGAAACCATGTGGTTTCACCGCAGCAAAATACAGAGGTGATTTCATCACCACCTCTTCTTTTACTCTATTCTCCTGCTGCACCAACTTCGGTCAGAGACCCCTGATATTTCATTGCCTTTGGGGTGACAGCATACTGAGGAGGAGTCCCCTGATTCTCCTGAGTAATACAGATGAGGTCCAACAGTCATTAAATACACAACATGGACAAAAATCAGGAAAAGATGTCTTCTACCAGGTTCTTACTCAGAACTTGCAGAATCAGCCCTGCTATACTCCCAACAGGAAGTCATAGACCAAAATCTTAGGATACTGCATAATCAACTTGAGCCTTTATGGTATCGAGAGGAACAAATCACTGAAGAGGGAGAGAAGAAAGAGTTAAGGGATAAAGGTATTAACTGATGAGCAAGGTCTTTGACTAATACTATTCTCTTTATTTAAAAATTAGACCGTGTGAAACAAGCAATTTGTTTTAAGCACTAACATGAGCATACGAACTTGTTAAAGCATTTTTGGTAGGTCTAACTCAGACTCTTTAATGACAAGATCTCAAATATCTGGGCAAGAAGGAATGGATTTGATAACAATAAACCCAGCGCTCCTTATCCTATTGAACATTTTCATGAACTATGAAGAGAGGATTGTGGTGGCAAAGGCTAATGTAAAAAATGAATATTTGCAGGCATATTTTATCTCCTCCTTTTTAGGTCAGCAGTTACTCCTTTTACGATGTCATATTCCACACAGTGTTCATCACGGTGTCATGTATATCGTAAGTGCCCAGAAAAACTTTACAAATCTGTTAGCCTGTTATCTCAATTGATTTTGGGAGAAGCCTAGTGTTAGATAAAGTTCACTAATTCATTGCAAAAATATTTGCTGAGCTTCCATGCTGAGAACTATTCTAGACCTTGGTATACCCTGATGAATAAAGCAGATGTTATCCTTACCCCATGGAGTATATAGAAGGAGTGAGAGGAGGAGAAAGATACATAATTAGGAAATTATATACCAAATCGGGCAATAGGTTGGGATGGGTAACTTTGTAAACTGCTTCTTTGATTCCATCAGTCCATTCTAGATATATGCTTTGTTCTCATCAAAAGGAAGAATATGAAAATAAGTTACAATCTTGTGGTAGATTATATTAATGGCCCCAGTTCTTCACCACTACCAGTATCCATGCACTTTACACCAGGTGACTTTGCAATTCCTCCTAGTAAAGAGAAAGAATATTTCTCTGTTCCTTGACCTGAGATTGATCCATGTGACATGCTAACATGCAGGTATAATGTGACACCCTCCCATCAAAACACAACAGGGTGGCTACAGTCAATAATAACAACTGTACATTTTAAAATAAAGATGTAATTGGATTATTTGCAACTCAACAGATAAATGCTCGAGGGGATAGATACCCCATTATTTATGATGTACTTATTTCGCATTGCATGCCTGTAGCAAAACATCTCATGTAAACCATAAATAAATATACCTCCTAGGTACCCACAAAAATTAAAAACAAAAAATTAATATTTAAATAGACAAAAAAAATTGATGTGCACATGTGTAACTGGCTTGCCTTCTTACATTTCTAGCATGGCGAGGCCTAGTCCATTGGTTCCAGGAGGATAAGGAGAAGCACGTGGAGCAGAGTAGCCCCAGCCAGTTGCCGTAGATGAGCCCAATCTAGATCTGCTGACCTCCAGCTGACCCACAGACACATGAGCTTCATAAACGATTTTTATTTCATTGAAATACTGTGGTTGCTTGTTATGTTGCATTATTATAGCAACAACTAACTGGATACAACTTTATATAGACTTATCTTAATAGATCTTAGTGTTCTGTTCATTTAACAGACGTGAATAGGCACTTCACATGTTGTAAAACATCACAGTAGGATGAGCCTGGACACATAATTAGAAGCTCTAATTTCAAAAATGTAAGAAACTATAAAACCCAAAAATATGGATTGTACAAATGGGAGAACCAAGTAGAACATGAGTCAACTTCTCATTACTAGACTCACCGAAGTAAAGTCCACAACTCAGCCCTAAGACCTTACTAAAATGTACTCTTTCCCAAACTGTCATATTGAACAGATCATGACATACAGAAGCCAAGGAAAACAAAATTCATGTTTTACTGTGTTCCACATGCTGTGATATTTTCAAACCCACATGCATCCACCAAGAAGCAGTCAAAATGTTTGATTCTGGAAACGAATCCGTAACAAGAATAGAGTACAGAACAAAAATCAACTCAACAAGTCAACCCGTATGTTTTTCATTTTCCTGTATTCTATGAAGGAAGTGAATGTGGTAAGTATACTTGGCTCCCAGTATAGGGACTTCCAACTATTCTTTCTAATTTCATATTTACAGAGCCCTGTGTTACCCTTTGTCCTGCCCCTGAAATAGCAACAGAAGCGAAGAAGGTAATTGACCAAAGAGTAAATGTTGTACTTTTCTAGTGTAGTGGTCTTGGACTCATGCTCCATGCCTAATGCAAAGATCCCTGTGCACTATACACAAGTGGCTGGGATGAGCCAAATAAAGATAATGTACATCCATTACAGGGAGACGAGATCTCAGGCAATCACCATTGCAGTGTTGAAAGGAAATGCAACCAGACAGCCTTCCTTTCCTCTTTAAGTCCAAAGTAACATTTATAGATTTGCACACAGTTTGGATGCTTATTTAAAGTTTGGTAAAAAAGGAGAAAGTTTCTCACATAGTTTGTAGTGTATGAAAGAATAAATATAAAAATATATGCATTGTAACATATGTATATATGTGACTATGTGTATATATGTATATATAAATGTTTGTAAACATATATGTTTATATAGAGAGTATATGTTAAATGCATTTACTCTAATATAGCTGTAAGCACAGACATAAATCATGTATCCTCAACCATATCTCTACCAGAATTCCATTCAACAATCTGACAGCATTCTCCACTTCAAATCTTTTTGAAGAAAGGTTTTATTTTTCATTTGTCCAGATAAAACTTAGTGCAGCTCAGGGTAAAGAGAAGTCACTTCAAAACATTCTTCTGTGTGTACAGAAATAAGAACAGAGACTGTACTTCATCGTACATACGTTACACTCTCAGACTACCTCTGTAGTGGATTTAACAAGAAAGCTACAGCGCTCCTGAGCAACACAGAAAAATCAATCACCTGCAGAGACATTTTAATTATCAATGTGAAAATACTGAAAGGTGTCAGAATTACTTTAGAGAGGCTAGTCTTTAACACAATTATCAAGTAATGTTAAAATTCAAAGACTTTCAGACAAATAGTATTCTCTGTCTTGTTACTCATGGTCCACTTAGAATCTGTTTACCAGGTATATATTCCACAAACATATAATTATCAAACCATATGTTCAACAGTAAATATGTAAAGTCACAGGACAGGGCCAGGCACAGTGGCTCACACCGATAATCCCAGCATTTTGGGAGGCTGAGGTGGGAAGATCACTTGAGCTCAGGAGCTTGAGACCTGCCTGAGGAACACTGTGAGGCCTCATCTCTACTAAAAATAAAAAATAAAAAGAATTAGCCAGGAGTGGTGGTGCATGCCTCTAATCCCAGCTACTCAGAAGGCTGAGGCAGGAGGATCATTTGAGGCCATGAGGCTGAAGGTGCAGTGAGCTATGATCTCACCACTGCACTTCAGCCTGGGCAACAAAGAAACACCCTGTCTCAAGCATAAATAAATAAATTAAATAAATAAATACATAAATAGAGTCACAGGATAATCTTCTTAAAATTTCACATTAAAATTTGCATGTTCTCATTGGGAATCATATAAATTTAAAAGCCTGTAACTTATTTTCATAGCACTAACATTATACAGGCTGTTTCTAAACCCTTATTTCACATAACATATCAGGTCAACACCTTAGTCTGGAGTCTCTGAAATCAACTTATAATTTGTAAGACTCAGTACTTGACAATATGCATGTATACCTGATTATTACAGATTGAAGGTGACTGATTCAACAGATAAGTTATTCATCCTATCAAAACATGTTATATTCAATAAAATTAAGTAACTAACAAGTACCAGTGGAATGCATGCTAGTGTAAACTGAGATGAATAATATAAATGAAACTTTACTATGTTGTCAATATTACATTCATTCAACACATTTTGTCATTCATAAAAACATATATCAAACAAACTCTGCTTCTTTATAACGGCAAGATATTTTTGATTGTTCATGTCTTAAAAATAATTTTTCTTGTACTTTTATATCAATTGTTTGCTTTTACTTTGAACGTTTTTTATTGTATCTTACCCTAGTCGTCTCAAAAATGAGTGTGTGGCTCTGGCCAATGATTCCTTCTTTCGTGGACTTGTTAACCCAACACAAGACAAGCCAGGAGGGCCCTCTTTAGAAATAACTCATCTTTTCTTAGCTCCTTGAACAGTAAAGTCACCTTATTAACCGCATCAGACTGCATATTCACACACACACACACACACAAACTGATATGTAGCTATTAATACTATGCATTAATCAAGAGAAAACTAATGTTCCAAACACATTCCATTTCCTCTCTCTGGCAGGCTTCTCAACATCTGATTTCAACTCTTTTTAAGTGTTCCAAAGGAACTTTATTAATACTGTAGAGAAAGACTCCTTTTACTCTCTTCACTGATAACCAGGTAAAACTCATTGAACAATCAAATCCTAGAGAAGGCCTCTTGAAAAGTCTGTAGAGGACATCAAGGAAATGGAAGTCACACAGCAGCAATAACACCCTGATTGCATTCTACACTAGCTCTAGACCCTCCCTTCTGAACAGACACAGCAAAAGTGTTAATGAAAAATCTGTTTCAGCTGTGATGAGAAAAATATTTCAAAATTCATGAAATTGCTACTTCTGTCATACCCACACTTAAAATGGTTTACAATTTAAATCCTTAATAATGCTACAAATGCCTGGGAAGGGAAGACTTCTAATATGTACATTTGTGAATAATCTGTCAGATTCATGAGATTAGTCTTGTGCTTGAAGCCAGGATAATACAGTACAGCTCTTTCTCTGAACACTAAACACTTCCCTGTACAGCATTTACAAATTGCAATTGGTTACTGAATCTAAATAAGACCCTGTTGGGACAGCAGGGAATGTTTTAACATGGGAGTGCACAGGTAGAACAAGATAAACTGTTAGTTTGAGATTTGAGGGGTGCAGCCAAGTTCAGATCTTTTCTTCACTTTCTATTTCCCTCCTAAAAGCACTTGACTTTTTTTGTAAGAATTACCCAGAATTTTTAAAGAATGCAAAGGATCTTTAGTCAACTGATTCAAAGAAAAATGTTTTATAATTTTACTTAACACATTTCATTATTTCTGACTTTAATTTTAAAGTGATAATTTGCAAAATCTAATGGATCCCTGTCATGTCTTTCCACCATGATATGTACTTCCAGTACAGAATTGGAATTACATTTCTTTTGTTTTTCTTTTTCTAGAGGTGGGAGATTTTACCATGTTGCACGAGTTGGTCTCAAACTCTGGGCTCAAGCCATCTGCCTGCCTCGGCCTTTCAAACTGTTGGGATAATAGACATGAGCCACCGTGCCCAGTCAAAATTGGAATTACGTTTCTGAAAATGGCACTGTAAATGAAAATGAGATATATTTAATCTTATTTGCCCCTGAGAAGCAAAGTTATGATATGGGATTATTTCCCAGAAGAAAAAACTAATGACTAACTTTTTATAGAAATGAATACAAAGATTTTTATAACAATACATGAATACAGTAATCCAAATAAGTATATATTTATAGTTGCCATTAGAGATATTTACAAACACTCTGGTTAGCTCCCCTTCCTAGCCTGGGTTAGGATTGTATTTCCCTAGCCCTTAGAAGCCAGCATGGTCATGGGACTTCATCTGGTCAACGAAATGTGTTAGAGTAACTAAAAGTCACTTGGGATTGGAAGCATTAAAAGGTAGTGTGTAATTTACCATGACTCTTGTCCTCTGCCAGAGTGACTGGAAATGCTCAAGAAGAAGCCTGCTCTATTAGCATGGGTACTAGAGTAAGAATAAACTGCAGCAAAAGCACCAGCTGACCTATTACATAATATACACAGACTATCAGCAAGAAATACACCTTAGTTATTTTGAACTTCTGAGATTTCGGGACTATGGGTTATCACAGAGTAACCTAGCTTAAACTAACTGACACAGACCTTCTATATTAAAGTATGAAGCTTTGTAAGAGGCAGCTAAATCATTAAGTAACCAATCACACATTGGCTTATTTTCAGGCAGCAATAAATGAAATGGTAACTTCCTTCTATTATTCACTTTCCATCTTCCATCATCGAAGTCTTTCTCCAGTCGCTCCTTTCACACAACAATCAGATGTGCTCAAGCCTCACTGCTGGTGAGACACCTCCTTGAATCTTGCCATGCCTAGGAGTTAACTGCTTTTCACTGCCAGCATTTCTGAAAGCATAGTCTACAATCATTGCTCCACTTCCATTTTACCTCATGCATTCTGGCAATTCTATTAAAGAACTTTGAATCATCAAATCCACAGCTCTTTGCTTTTTTTCCATCTTTTCAATTTTTCTTTCTTTTATTTCTGATATGGTATCATTTTGGTTCTCTCCTAACATGTATCTTTTGTGGGTTTTTTAGAGACAGGGTCTCTCTCTGTCACCCAGGCTGGAGAGCAATGGCACAATCTTGGTTCACTGCAACCTCCGCCTTCTGGGTTCAAGCAATTCTCCTGTCTCAGCCTAGCTGGGACTGCATGTGTGCACCACCATGCCCAGCTAATTTTTCATATTTTTAGTAGAGACGGGGTTTCGCCAAGTTGGCCAGGCTGGTCTTCAACTCTTGGGCTCAAGTGATCCACCCACCCTGGCCTCCCAAAGTGCTGGCATTACAAGGCGTGAGCCACCACACTCGGCCTCTCCTAACATGAATCTTCCAAGTCTCCTTTGTTGGTTCTTATTTCTCTATGTGTAAGTATGCCTTAAGGTCTTTTTCAGATCTTTCATCTCTTTTTCATCTCTCCCCAGTAATCTCATTCACTTGTACAGCTTCAGCCCTCACTGTCATGTACACATGATTCCCAAAACCCTCTATCCTAAATTTGTTTCCTGCGTATTAGGTTACTTGACATACATATATGCAATTGGTTACTGAATCTAAATAAGACCCTGTTGGGACAGCAGGAAATACATATTTCCTTATTTATATATATATATATATTTCCTACCCATATCACTAGAACCACAAAAATCAACTTATATTTTGGAATATTTATTTCTCTCTTGTCCTTTCTTCACTGATATTCTCAACAAGTCTCAATACATCAATGTCATTTTCAATAATCTTATCTTCCTCACTAACCACATTCAATCAGTTCCCAAATCCTATCTGTGTTCAGTGCTAACTTAACACAAGACTGCTATGAAAATATGAAGAAAGCTATCTTTTCTGTTGGTATGCACTTGTTCCAGTAATTTATGATAAAGAATAGAGTTTAATAGAAAATCTAATCCAATAATATATTAAAAGAATTATACACCACAACCCAGTGGGATTTATGCCAGGTATAAAAGACCAATTCGACATTTAAAAATCAATGAATGAAATCCACCACACATCAACAGGCTAAGAAAGAAAAATAATACAGTCATATAAATAGATGCAGAAACAATATTTGACAAAATCCAACACCTATTCATTTTAAAAACACACAGCAAACTAAGAATAGAGGGTAACTTTCTCAACCAGAGAAAAAACACCTACAAACAACAAACCATTAACATCACACTTGATGGTGAGAAATTAAGAAGCTCTTTCTCTAAACTCAGGGGCAAGGCAAGAATGTCCCTTCTCACCACTTCTATTCAATATCACTGGAAACCCTAACTAATACAATAAGACAAGGAAAGAGGCATATAGACTAGGAAGGAAAACTTACAACTGTCTTTTCCACAGATGACAAAATTGTTAACATAGAAAAATCTGAAAAATCAACAAAAACTCTGGGAACTAATAAGCAATTATGGCAAGGTTGCAGGACATGAAGTTAATATGCAATGTCAACTGCTTTCGTGTATACCAGCAATGAACAATTAGAATTTGAAATTAAAAATAAAAACCACTTATGTTACCACAAATTAAAAAGAAAGGTACAAATCTAATAAAATATGTACAAAGTCTATATCAGAGAAGCTACGAAACTCTGGTGAAAGACATCAAAGAACCAAATAAATGGAGAGATATTTCATGCTCCTGGACAGAAAACTCAATATCCTTAAGAAGTCAGTTCTTCCCAACTTGATCTATAGGTTCAGTGCAATCCCAATCAACTTCCCAGCAAGTTATTTTGTGAATACTGACAAACTAATTCTGAAGTTTAGATGAAAGGGCCAAAGACCCAGAATAGTCAACACAATAATGAAGAACAAAATCAGAGGGCTGATGCTACCTGACTTCAAAACTTACTATAAAGCAAGAGTTATCAAGACAATGTGGTACTGGCAAAAGAATAGACAAATGGGCCAAAGGAAAATAGCCTAGAAACAGGCCCACACAAATATAGCCAATTGATCACTGACAAAGGGGCAATGGCAACTCAATGGAGAATATTTTTTCAACAAATAGTGCTGGTATGACTGGATATCCATACGCAAAAAAAAAAAAAGAATCCAAACACAGACCTTACACCTTTCACAAAGTCTAACTCAAAATGGATAACTGACCTAAATGTAAAACACAACACTATAAAACTCCTAGAAAATAACACAGGAGAAAATCCATGTGATCTTGGACTTGGTCATGAATTTTGAGATACAAAACCAAAAGCACTAACCATAAAAGAAAAAACTAAAAACTTGGACTTCATAAAATAGTAAGTAAATTCGTTTGTCAGTATTCACAAAAGACATTGTTAAGAGAATGAAGGGACAAGCCACAAACTGGGAAAAATATTTACAAAATACAGATTTGTTGTGGGTAAGTTGTGTACAGTAGAAGGATATTAACCATTTTGTGCCATAAGATACAAAATAGATTACCTATTGATCAACTGATCAATCTATCTACAGATACATATCTATATTTTATATATGTGTGTATACCTGTATCTATAGCGATATCTAGCTATATGGAGATATAATACTTTTGTACATACAAAGACATCTGTATCTTATAGAGATAAGATAAGTGGCGAGAGAGATATCTACATCTGTACAGATATATGGATATGTTAGAGAGGCAGCCATGGGGGATAAAGAGAGAAGCAGGAGAAAAGAGAGAATGAGAATGAATAATAGCAGTAAAGGGGTGTAAAAAAAATCAAAGAAATAATACCTTCTTCCCCCAAAAGTCCTAGAACTAGAGGATGTTATAGATGGAAAAGTCCCTGGCTCCAGGTCCCACCTTCATGGCTAAATAAAGATTCACACAAAACCATATCATACTGAAATATCAGAAAATTGTAGTTAAAGGAAGCTCCACAAAATTAGAGATAGAAAAACAGGACACATATGAGGGACAAGCAGTATGGCATCAGAATTCTCAACTATAAAAATGGAAAGCAGAAGACAAGACGAGCCATACCTTCAAATTTTAAAACTAGAATGATTTCCAAAGTACAATTATTTACTAACTAGACTAAAAATCAGATATATCAACCAAACAAAGACATTTTGGGAAATGAAAGTTCTCAAAAACTTTACCTCTCATCTGCCCTTTCCCAGTAATTAAGATCTGATGGAGTCCACCAAAGCCAGAGCCGCCCCCAAAGAAGAAGACATGGGACCCAGGAAGGAGAAACAGGAAACAAAAGGAATTCACAGGATGATGCTGAGGGAAGCTTTAGGAAAGCAATTTCTCAGGCCAGAGACCACCAGTCCAGAGGGAGAACTGAGAACTCCCGCAGGATGCCAGCAAGAAAACAAAAAGAATCCTACAGGTTGTCTGATTGTACCATAGTGATGAATTTGATAGCTTTAGCAGAGTATCTTAAGGTGAAATAAATAGTAAAGCATGCATAGAAAAGTAAGAAAATAAATAAAAGTAAAGCAATGTTTAATGCCAAGGGAAAAATTTAATCATAGAACAATACAGCCCAACTGTGACAAATTCTACTTAATCATAATAAAATCAAATAATTATTTGTGGTTTGGTGAACGTCAGTGTATATTTTATTGTGATTAAATAGAAAGTTGTCACAGTTGGGCCATATTGTTCTATGATTACAGCTAGACTGAAAGGGTAGGGGAAGATCCATGTGTGTTTTGAGTGGAGCAGCTACAGAAATAACAGAATAAAATCTTCATCTATAAAAGCTAGTTATCAATGGAAAACTTACAATACACACTTTTTAAAATAAAAAAGGAGTCCTGCAAGCTTATTATTAGAAATAGGAAGGTAAATAACAGAAACAGCAGCCAAACGATTTCAAGTTGTTGCTTCTATAAAATAGAAATTGAGGGTGGAGGGAAGGTAGGGTAGCAAAACGCTCTTTTACCATAATCATCATGATTTTTAAAACTATATACCTGTATTAATAATATTTAAAATTTCAAAGGAAAATATTTTATCCTAAAGGATCCCAAAGTGGCTGGATCACTCCAACTTGGAATTTGACATTTTTATATAGGTTATCAGTTTTGCATTATAATTTGAGATAATAATTCTGAAAGACGTTGTATGAAGGAATCAGCAAAATGCCACAACCAGAAAGCTCTTTCCACCCCCACCCATGGCTTAGGAATAATTAGGAAAAAATGGCCTATATAATAGGCACACTCTTTTATTACAACCAGAAAAGCAAAATACAGTAACAGTTATTAACAAAACAAAAACAATTACCACCAGCAATAGTGTATTCAGATAATAATTTAAATATTACATTAAGATTAAATGACCAATTATGCCATTTAAAGAAAGAGAAACCATAAGGAACTTTTGTTTTACAGAAACGATCTGCTTACAGACACAGCATGACTACTTTGTTTCAACAACAGCAAGCAGGAAGATATTTGATACTGTCTGTCCTGTAAATGAAAACATTTTTTAAGGTATTTGAAAGAAACTTCCTGTTAAAGGTGTTACAATATCTACCAAATAAAAGACAAAAAAATGGAAAATACACACCTGGGACCCTAAAAATTATTCTTAGTACTCTGGGAAAATTCCCAGTGGGAATTTTTTTCATTACTCTGTCTTGCAGCTAAATGGCAGTTCTGATTCTACCGTGACTGATAAATTTGATTTTGAAATATAGAGTAGACAAGTAAATTGTCAGTGCTTCCACAAAACTTTACTATCTTAGTGTGTGTGTTACCACAGTGTGATTGTTCCAATATAAAATACTAAGGAGCGTGGCAAAAAGTGTTGAACTTATCTTTGCCCTTATAAGAAATACACAATTCATTATCCTAATGGTTCAGCTACATCATGCGTCTCCACTGAAATATGGAAAATCAGTTAGAGAACATGCATTCATCTGCAATATTATCCAGAAAGCACACTGAATAACACTGAGCTCTAAAACAATCATAGAGTTGATATATATCTTAAAATAGATTAAATATTTTCCACAATTTGTTTCTGTGCTGGAGAATGCTAGTTTTTCAATATCCATTCTTTCTTGCTTGCTTCAGTAATTAGCCCTTCACATTTTAGTTGAGCATATGGCTGCCTAGCTAAAGACTACGTTTCCCAGCCTCCCTGAAGTTGGATGTGGACATGGGACTAATTTTGGCCAATGGATTGTGGACAGATTGACAGATAGGACTTCTGGTTTGTGCACTCAAAAGTAAAGAGCAGGTTTCCCACTTCCTCTTTCAAAGTCCCCACAGATTGGAAAATAAAAACAGTCATCTTAGACAATAAAATGAAAGCCTCAGATCAAATACAGAAGACATTAGGATCCCGGGTTCCTGATACTGTCAAGCTTCCAGGCCACCCCTGATCACTTACCCAGACTTACAAGAGGGATATAAACTTCTATCTTGATTGTCATTGTATTTTTAGACTCTCCATTACCTCAGAAAAATCTGTATCCTATCTAATAAAGTTTCACCTAACACTTTCCTGAAATATAATTCAGGGGCTCTTGACAACATACTAAATTTGCCAGACACCTTTTTTCCAAAGAGTCCAATTCCTTTCCATAATTTTACATCATTTTTCTTCACAGTGTCTCTGATGTAATATAATAACAATGCTTTAAGATTGACCTAACCCCCAGATTCCATGACCCAAGTGCTCACGTCAGGCTGCTTTCTGCCCTGGAAAGCAACATCTGGTTCTGTTTCATACTCCCGGGCAAGCTAAATTCCCAGTTTTTAGGGACCAAGAACAAGATTATTTTAATTCATTTTTCAGAAAATATATTTTTCATTTACAATCCTTATAATTCACCAAAAACACACTTAATATATAAGATTAATAGACAGCAACTTACGGCTTTTCTCTAACGTTACCTTATGGCACAAAATGGTTATCCTTCTACTGTACACAACTTACCCGCAACAAATAGCTTTCTCATATACTAAAGACAGATTCCGATATTTATAAAGTACTTTTATCTATTCAGAGAGAAAAACACTATAAAACATAAACATTCTGTGGCTCTCAGGTTTCCCCTGGCACCCTATCTTCTCTCTCCATAAAAATGGGATAATTATACCTGCCACAAACTATTTCGTGCTGATGTTATGAAGATAAATGAAATAACCTATATATGAAAGCATTTTGTGCTCTTAGGAAGAATAAATCCACCTTAAATCCAAGATGGTATAATTCTTTATAATGTTTTCCAGGGATTTGCTGAACAGCCCTAGAGAGGTCATTACCCACAACAAACTTTTGGTACTGAAGGACCACCTTTCTAACAAAAGTCTCATCTCTCGCACCTGACAACACTTTTCAATTAATTAGGGGTAAGTCCAGATGCTGCTCTATTTGGCCATCTTCAGTGCTCTAAAAGAATCCAGATTTTTTACTTCAATGTCTTGCAACAACTGAAATGAACAAAAAGCTCTCTAAATCACAGGGGTTTCAGTTGACAGGTTAACAGTGAAACCCATTTCAGTCAACTTCAAATGCAAAGCAGATTTGGCAAGAACCAGGGAGAGGATGAGTGGGAAAAAGAAAGCCCTGGTGGCAGTCTGACAACTCCCTCACGTCTACTGTCTGCTGTAATACATCAGCGACCTCTGAGGACCCAACCAGTCAGCTGAGTCTGGTCTCTAACTCAACCAAAGGAAGATCTTTTAGTTGGCATTCCTTCATTATGTACAGAAATCTGCTTTAGGTACATAGCTTCAGCAGAGAATTTAGAAATAAGAACTACAGTTGTAAATTCAAAAGCCAAAATTGTATGAATCTGACTCATAAATTACAGTCTTTACCCTAATATCCAACACTTTAATGACTCTGGTTAACTTCCTATTTACCTTGTGCTGGGGTTACTAACAGATTTCTTCGCTTTTAGGTGAAGTGCCAAATGCTTCTGCACACCCCATGCTGTTTTAGAAAGTTGCCAAACAAAGAAATGAGGAGTGTGCCAGCTGCCTCTGTACCTCACTGTGTGTATATGTGATACAGCTGAGTCAAAGCATCCCATATCAGATCATCAATTAGCTGTGGGTGATGTGGGGGCGGGGGAGTTTTAACATCTTGGCAGTCTTCCTGGAGCATAGTTACAGTGATGTAAAGTAATATCAGAGCTGGAATGATTTGCAAGAGGATCACTGAGGTCTTCAATACAGTTCTCTTCTCACTCCTGATGGCTTGTCCCTGAGGTTTCTATCACTGACAAAACACTTAAGATATAGCTCAGGTGTTGAATGTCACATTTCATTGAAATTTCTCAAAATGCTAATTTTCTAGTGCATGGTTTTCCCTTAAGCCAATGTTAGCAAGAAAACACTGCTTCTCTGTTTAGATAAGTGTTAAAGAAAACAGAAATGACAAGTTAACTATTGTTTTGAAATAAGCACTACACATTTCCCCATAATTCAAAATGTGTCCAAATTCTATTTACAACTTAGTGACTACTGACCATACCTGTAATTGATCATTAAAAAATATTTAGGATGCTGAAAAGTCAGAAACAAAAGAAAGTAAGCATTCAATTTATAATACACCAAATACTTAAAGTTACGTTTTATAAGTCAATCCTACCTACACAGTGCTAGCAACAAAGTATACTCTATTAAAGAATTGCTTCTCAATGTGATAACGTTGAAAATGGTTGCCAAGACACTCTTAAACTTTTTCCAAAATCATTGGAAGAGCTCTTCTAGTCTTTCTAAAGTAGGCTTAATGTAATCAGCATTTTTCCTAGTGATCATAAACTAGGTTGTCCTGCAGTTTAACAGAGCATTATAGAAAGAGACACGCATATATACCCATTCTGTATACCCTCTGCTAATTCCAACACAGCATGCAATATGAAAATCACAGCACAGGAACAGCTAAAATATAATTAACAACTCTGAAATGAGTCTTGTGTTTTCTATTATGCATCAGTCTGGGCAAAACTACTTTGACTTAAGGAGTGAGTTCCATCTACGAGGTAGCTCTTATGCTTCTGAATCCAAGCAATCCAGCACGCCAAAAATAAAGAAGTCATTTATCATATTCTTTCCATCCACATTCACTCATCCATTCAACAAACATACACTGAGGAGTCTCTTTTTAGCAGACACTGTTCCACACCCTAAGGATGCAGCCTCCACCTCACTCTGCACTTCAGAATGTGGAGAACCCTGCAGGGAAAATTTTTTTTCCAAGAAAGAAGATACTAGTTAATAAAATGAAAACAACAAATTATTAGATCTCATTCAGATAGTTTAAAAACAGGAATTTTTCTCACAATTTTATCTACATAGTGATTTCAGATTTTAAAAAAATTTTAATATACTGTTTTATAAAAAAGATTATTAGCTTCAGTGAAGAAACTACAAAGAACCACATTACGAAGGAAAGTGATAATTCAAATAAATGATTTTGTTTCCATTTTAAAGAGCAGGCACACATATACATGAGTCCACACAGCTTTCCTATATCTTACCAAGTTGAATTATTTTAATACTAAGCTACAGAGAGCAGTAGCATGTGACAGAACCATCTTACATAGAATACAAAGTGCCCTGAAGAGGATCATTTTCCACTGCATTTTCTCTATTCTCACTTACACTCAGAAACATAAACCAGACTACTTCTTAACACTTATCTACCTCCTGCTTTTAGCACTGTGCTGAGAAAATAGGGAGTTCATAATAAACAGTAGTTAATTGAATGAAATGTTTTATTATTGTGCTTTTCATTATATTCACTGAATATTTCTTCCATTTACATGACAAAGAATGAGGGGCATTTCTTTTGTAGGTCCTCTTCCACTAGATATATTGGTAAAGCAAGATGGCCTTCAATTAATATTTTCAAGTAAATTTAACAGCCTAGGTGAGAGTTACATGCAACAAAGAATGGCAACAAAACAATGGGTTAAGGTAAACACTGCTCTGTACATATTCAGAATAAGCTAATATCTATTTCTATTTCCAAAAGCAGGTGACACTAATCACATAACAATGCTGAATGGTAAAGATTTCAGTTTTATTCCAAACAACTAGATAGGAGATAATACCAGAAACAAATGAGAGTTGCTAATATGATCATATATGTCTGAATAACCCAGTGAACTCCTTCAGAGATGAAATGTCATCCAAATCAATGAGGGCTTCTCTCAATAAAAATATAGGCAACATTAAAACGTAAAATAAAACAAAAAAGATTAACCAATAAACTCTATTTCTTTCCAGACACATAGCAGTAAAGTTTAGTTTCTTTGGGAATATTTGTGAGATCCATAAAACAGAATTGAACATGTTATTAGTAACAACATTAATAAAATTTCCCTCACTTTATTTTCAGAAACCTTCAGTAAGTGATTATTATCTTTGTAATACAGACTATGAGCATTTCTACATAATGTGTATATCTTACAGAAAGGAGTATATGATGTCCCCATTCTTTACTACTGTAGCTTCTGTTTTCAGTGGAAACACTTGCTCTCAAGAGTAAACCTTAAGCTGGGAGAGGTGGCTCACGCCTGTAATCTCAGCACTTTGGGAGGCTGGGCTGGGCAGATAACTTGAGGTCAGAAATTCGAGACCAGCCTGGCCAACATGGTGAAAACCCATCTACTAAAAATACAAAAATTAGCCCGGTGTGATGGTGGGTGCCTGTAGTCCCAGCTACTCCAGAGGCTGAGGCAGGAGAATTGCTTGAACCCGGGAGGCAGAGGTTGCAGTGAGCCAAATTAGCACCACTGCACTCCAGACTGGGCAACAGAGCGAAACTTCATCTCAAAAAAAAAAAAAAAAAGTAAACATTAAAATACAGTATATGGTTCTTGTTATTCATTATAGCTCTGTGATGAACCAATTTGGGAAGGGAAACGGGAAGGTGCAACATAAAGGAGATAAGCCTCAAAAAAAAAAATCACTAAGAGGTAAAAGGCTCCTACTAGTATCAAAACAAATTGCAAGTCACATAATATGGTTGTCAGAAAACTCCATTTTATATTGAATAACTGTAATGTTTTAGACTGAAATTTTCACAATTTTAATAAAATTGTGTAAAACCTCTGAGTGTTTCTCCTCTTCTACTTAAAATTTTAAAATTCATTTCTTATCCAAAAGAGATAATGGTCTAAGTTCAAAATAGTCACTCTGTTAGGTTTCTGCCCACCTTACAAAACACTGCAGAATGCAGTCTACCTGTAAGATACCTCACAAGATACTGGCAGGCAAGTTGAGCCAGCATATTCCAAAAGACAAAATTGCAATGTAATCTTATTTTGCCTCCTGCCATTTTTAGCATGTACACAGTAGGACAAGTTCTTCCCCTACCATGGCTCAAAAATCATACAACCGTGACCTTTTCGATAACTCTTAGGTAATAAAATGCCTATATTTTCTTTAGGTTGCAAAATACAGTCTCAGTCTGACCCCCAGAAAGTCAATCTCCTGCTATAATTAAGTGATGCCAACATCACTCCATGTTTCAGCTGTTCCCCCTATTCCTGGATAAAGCCTCCCACCTGGGAATGGATAAAGCAAATGTGGTATATATACACCACGGAATCCTACACAGCCATAAAGAAGAATAAAATTATTCCCTTTGCAGCAACACGGCTGTTGCTGGAGGCCATTATCCTAAGCGAGTTAACACAGGAACAGAAAACCAAATACCCTATGTTCTCAATTATAAGTGGGAGCTAAACATTGAGTACACATGGGCACAAAGAAGGGAACCACAGACACTGGGGCCTACTTGAGAGTGAACGATGAGAGGAGGGTGGATGAGGACTGAAAAAGTACATATTGGGTACTATGCTTATTATATAGGTGACAAAATTATGTTTACACCAAATCCCCGTGACATACCATCTACCAATGTAACAAACCTGCACTGCATATGAACCTAAAATAAAAGTTGAAAAGAAAAAAGAAAATGTTTTAATACATATATATATGTTCTGTGAGTGTGTGTGTGTGTGTGTGTGTGTATAACAATTAAAAAATACAAAAAGTTTTTTTTAAAGCCTCCCACTTAGGAAGGGCATGAGTGACACTGACACTTTTCCTTTCTGATCGTCTCCCATCCTGTTTGCTAGCTGTTCATTCTGAGCCTTCCGAATGGCATTAAGAGATGGGGAGTGATAATGAGGGAGAAGAGGTATGGGGAGCAAGATGTTCTTACTTAAATTACCTGGCATTGTCATCAGTGGGCATCCCATTCTATGAACCTGGAAGATATTCAGAAAAAATACTTAAAAAATAAAAAAAAATTAAAGATGTTAAGAGAAAGAAAAGTTCTTTCATTAGCAGGGTGCCTATGAAGGATTTTAGAGACATTCCATTGCTGGAGATCCTTTGCCCCTGCCAAATACGTTTCTAATCTGGTTGTTTGCTTAACCTCTTTCCAAACCTAAGAAACCCAAAGATCCAACTGGAGCTTCCATCTGCTATGGTCTGTTCAGAATTCCAGGCAACCATGCTGACCAAGGTCTAATATTATTTCACAATGTCTCAACCTGAAGAATGCTATAGCAGGAGAAAAAATGTGGGCTTTCACAGTCATAAGACCTGTATTTTGAATTCCCGGCCCTGTATTTCCTGATTGCCCTTGGAGTGACTAACTCTGAGTCTCAGTTTCCTCATCTATAAAACAATATGTTATTTTAATATTTTAAATGATACTTCTCTAGTCTTGACTCATAGAAAGGCATTAATAATTGGAAGACCAATTACACAGAATGCAGAGGAATGATGATCCGGTTATTCATTGCTCATAGCAAACCACCTATAAACTTAGTAATTTAAAGGAATAATTTATTCTGATCCTATGTTTGTGTAGTCTCATCTGGGTAGTTCTCTGATATGGTTACAGATGATGGCTAAGATTTAAGTCATTTGAAGCCTTACCTGGGCTGGACATCCAAGATGGCTCACGTACCTGGCCAGCAGCTAATGTTGGCTATCAGCTAGGTGTTCAGCTGACCTGACAACCAAACCACCTACATACAGACTGTCTATGTGGCTTGGCATTGTTACAATATAGAGGCTGAGTTCCAAAATGGAGCCCTCCAAAAGCAAGCGTTCTAAAAGGCCTATTGGGAGGCTGAAAGCCTTCATAGAAGTTAGTGCATAACATCACTTCTGCCACACTTTATTGGTTAAGAAATCAAGGCAAGCTCAGATTAAAGGAGAGGGAAATTAAAGTCCATTTCATGATATGAAGACAGTATGCCATGTCAGAAGAGAACCAACTGTTTATAGACTATCTACCACAAATGACTGTGGAGGAAAGTGGGAAGCCAAGGAAGGGGGAAAAATAGTACCTGTGAGTTCCCTAAAATGAGATACACATGAGGATAAAATTACAAGTTCTTAAATTTTTTATCTTTTGCTTTTAAAATTTCTAATTACTGTATAAAGTAAATAAAATAGTAGTACTGTGGTACATGTATGGTACATGGTCCAAAAAAATCAGTAACAGGAATGAAGGCAAGGAATTATCTGTCTTCTGCTGCAGTAAGTACTCTTCTTATACAGTAAGAGCATATAAGAATTAGTGACATAGGTCCCTACTTGTTCTTTACCACATATATAGGAGAAATATTTGCTTTTTATAAGTAATAATAGAGATGTGTAACCTATAATACTTGGAGACCACTGACAGGGTGTCCTGTTTCTGCCCAGACGTAGGGATGACTTCAAGTCAATGGATTCATGCATCAGTATGTGCTTAGAAACAGAAAAAGACTAAAAAAGCTAGAATGATTTCTAGAATACTAATTATTAAATCATGGTATCTGTTGACTTGTTTCTATTGTTTTGGAATATGACTAGCAGAATCTAACCTAAGATGACAGAAGTGCCTGAGTATCTATATTTTTACTGAGATAATTAATACTCACCATAAGAAATGCATGTGGTAGATTATAGACAGCTGCAAAGTATGTAACACTCCTCCCACTAAAGGATGAGATCCACATTACTCCCCCTTAAATCTAAGTGGGCTCTGTGACTAATTGACTAACAGAATGTGGCACAAGAGATGTTGAACCAGTTTCTGGGCCTTAGGATGCTGGCAGCTTTCACTTTCTGTCTTTTTGTGATACTTGTTCTTGGAAACCAGCTGCATGCTGTTGAGGGAGCCCAAACAGCCCAATGGGGAGGACCATGTGGGGAGGAACTGAGAACCCTGGTCAACAGCCCATTTAATCTCCCAGTTAACAGCACCAACTTACCAGCTATGTAAGTGAGTCATCTTAGAAATGGATCCTGCAGCCCCAGTTGAGCTATCCCAGTTGACGCCACATGAAACAAAGTCAAATCCTATCCAAATTGCAGGTTTGTAAGCAAATTAAATGATTATTGCTATTAGAAACCACCAAGTTTTAGGGTGGCTGATTATACAATGCAATGTCCTAACCTTAGCTTTTCAAATTGTAGGTTTAATATTGTCTTTCCCCAATAAATTAAAGACAATGAGCTTCATCTAACATAAGAATCTACCATCATATTTTATGGTGAGTAATGCAACAGATCTAAGCTATAATGTCACATGCTATCACATAAATAGTAAAAATAGTGCCCCCCACATGATTACCTTCATCTCTGAACATGACCCTGCTATTACACATCAGAAGGTAGAGGCCCCCATAGTTATCAGATTCGCCTCAACCCATCCTCAGCCTTTTGACTGATTTCTCCCTGTAACCAATGACATCTATTGGTGAGATTAATGATTTGTGCTTTAAAGACAGTATGATATGTGATTATGAAAGGGAATAAAACTTCAGGCTCGTAGGGACTAAATCTGTGTCCTCAGCCTCATAAGTGGTCCGTTTTGACCATTTAACCTCAAATGAATTAAAAAAGTAACAGAAAACATATTGAAAACTTCATAAAATCAATTAGGTTGTTTCACACAATAGCATTAAAATGAGGCTCCACTGTAGTGAACCAAAAACATTTAGAGGCCGTATAGACAGTGTTATACCTTAACTTTATAATTAATATTTTATATATGTGGTCTATGGAAAACTGTAAGTAGTCACCAAGTCAATCTACATTGTTCATGCATAGTAACACTAAGAAATACTAGTAACAACAGTAACCAGTAACACTGAGAAAAGTCCTAATTACCAACTTTGTTAGAAACACTAATCGTTGCTTTAAAATTACTTAAATATATATTTTCTAGTTTTCTGCAACAGTACTTTGAACATCTCCATTTGGATATATATATAATATATGTAACTTGTTTGTGTTGGACAAGGACCAAGTGGAGAAAAAAGTATCAATGCAAGACAAAACATAAAACAAAAGGGAAGTAAGGAACCATCTACCCTGTGCTTCAAGAAAGCAGAAGAGATCAGAACTGCTGATGTTAGTCTGAGTCAAAGATGCCAAAAGGACCTTAGGAAGTGCTCTGTGAAAGCCATGGTGACCCTTTGATCTCACCACGCCTGGCATAGCACTAGCGAGACAGAGCTTGACAGGTTTCATTCTGGTTTAATCTGGTGCCCAGATCAGCAACAGATTCATTTAATAATTTTTAACATGATACAGAAGAAAATCTAAATGTACAATCTGCCTGTGTGCCTGGAGATTTTTCCCTTAGCTTGATGCATTGCCTTTTGATGAACATTTATCTCAGCAAATCTTATTTCTGTACACTAAGGAATTTTCTAGTTCTAGAAGAGCTTTTAAATCCTTTGGCAGAGATTCACTCATCCTAGTAAAACAATAGCTGGCAGATACACACAGTCTACAGGAAATCAGGGTAACAAGTTAGGTCATTTTTTAGGTGAGCTACTTAGCAAACTTTGATTTGTCCTTCACAAAATGAAGATTTGTTTTCTTAAATGAAAGTACACAATTTCTTTTTATTCTCCATTCTAAAAGTCAATAAACAAATCATCAAATAAAATCTGGTTTATACCAGCTTTCATGACTCACATCTGGCCTATGTAGCTCACAACAATATTTTCCACCATAATATTTCTGTAAAAATCATCCTAGAACATATTAAATCCAAAGAAAACAATATAGTTTATTTGGAGGTCAGCCATCAACACTTACACCAAAAATTTTCTTACCTCCCTATAATTTTGATACCTGACCTTTAGTCACTAAGAAGTAAGTATGTAGAATATGTCTTTAAAACAACTAATTAGATTATATTCAGCTATTTTGCCTGGAGATCAGGAGGAAAGATGTAAGTAAAGTCAAATCTGAATTAACTCCTCCCCATATAACAACCAGCTGCTAGTTCTTTGTTATCTAAGAATGTCTTCCACATTGTATCAGAATTTGAGAGAAAGCCCTATGAGGGCAGAGATCACCTTTTCTTGCTCACCATTGCATCCTCTGACCTAACACAGCTCCCAGCACCCAGTAAGTACTTAGCACATATTAGGAGGATGAATACAACATGAGACCCTCCTCAAAGCCATCTTTTCTACATTCTAAAATCAAATCTATATTAGCACCCCCTTCTGCCTTAAAAAATTATTTTTAGAAAGACCTTTTTAATACATTACATGTGTGAGTCAACACATTGGGTTCAGATAGATAGGTGTAGTAGGGCAGCTAGCTGGTACTGACCATCCAGTCTGAAATGTACCTCTCACCCACATGCCATCCCCCTCTGCCCACATATCTCTTGATCCCTTTTCCTTGTTTTATTGATCTTTGTAAAAATTATCCTCAAAGATGTCTATAAGTTTCATGTCACTTGTCTATTGACTTCTAATAGAATATAAGTGCATGAGGTCAGGAACCTTATTTCGCTTTATCCAGTGTTCCTACTGCCTAGGAAAATGTCTGGCACACAGCAGATGTTCATTTTATGTAATGGATGGATAGGAAGGAAGGGAGGGAGGGAGGGCAGGAAAGAAAAACTCAGTGGGCTGCTATGGTAAAAATGCTTACGGGTTGAATTGTGTTTCTTCAAAGAGATATGCTCAAGTTCTAACCTACAATACCTATGTATATGACCTTATTTGGAAATGGTCTTTGTAGATATAATCAAATTAATATGATGTCATACTGGATTAGAGTAGGTCCTAATCCAATATGGCTGCTGTCCTTATAAAAAGAAAAGAGATTCAGACACACTCAAAAGGAGGACGGCCATGTGAAGACAGGCAGAGATTGGAGTTCTTCTGCCACAAGCCAAGAAATGCCCGGTACTATCATAAACTGTAAGAGGCAAGGAAGGGTCCTCCTCTAGAGGCTTCAGAGGGAGCATGGTCCTGCCAACATCTCGATTTCTGAGTCTCAAGAATTGGGAGAGAATAAATTTCTATTATTTTAAGCCACAGTTTATGATACTTTATTACAATAGCCCTAGAAAACTAATACAACTGGGCACAATAAAAGAAGGGTATATTAAGGAAAGGGTCTGAAAAACCAGAGTGGAAGATTGTAGAAAGACAAACTTTGCCTAACTAAAACATTTCCTGCAATATTCAACCAAAGCTGGTTGTAGAACAATGAATAAATAAAAGATGTACTAGGAATTTTAAAAAGGAAATTCTTAGAGCGATAGGTTACATGATTCTTTTTTAAAACCTAATTATTTTTCTTAGTTTAGTACTTAATCTCTCTTTTCTTAATTTTTTTTTTTTTTTTTTTGAGACAGAGTTTCGCTCTTTTTGCCCAGGCTAGAGTGCAATGGCGCAATCTCGGCTCACTGCAACCTCCGCCTCCCGGGTTCAAGGTATTCTCCAGCTTCAGCCTCCCGAGTAGCTGGGATTGCAGGCATGCACCACCACACCCAGCTAATTTTGTATTTTTAGTAGAGACAGGGTTTCTCCATGTTGGTCAGGCTGGTCTCGAACTCCTGAACTCAGGTGCTCTGCCCGCCTCGGCCTCCCCAAGTGCTGGGATTACAGGCATGAGCCACTGCGCCCGACCTCTTTTCTTAATTTTTAATGCAAGTTTGCCTAACAAATACTATCTTTGGGATGCCTAACAACTTAAGAAACAGACAAATCTGACACTAAAGTTCAATCTCTTACCAATGGGCTAATATTTTACCTCAGATGCCAAACTGCAACTTTTCAGATGGCAGATATACAATTTTGTTACTTTTATAATTCTATTAATTTTACTGGAGGTATTTTAAATTTTATATTTAATATTTAATTATTTTGTTTTGACCCTATTTTAAAGCAAATTCTGTTTATTCCTTTGGCCATCTAACCATTAATATATTTGAAATACAAAACAGACAATAATAGTAATAATCTCAGAGCTATTATTTTTAAACACTACGTGTCAGACATACTTACAAACTCTTTTGTAGATTAGTCTTTTAAGTCTAAATAACTCTAAGAGAAATACAATTAATAACCTATTAATAATTTAGCAGGTAGAAGCACTGAAGCTTTGAAATGTATAATGCAATGTGTCTCTAGTATTTCACCTTGGTTACAGGTAGGCTCTGACAAGCCAGATATCTACTTATAATCATTTCTCAGTAATTGTGGGGGATTGGTTCCATGACCTCCCAAGGACACCATAATCCACGGAGTCCTTTGCAGATTATGTTTGAGTCTCTTATATTAAATGGTGTAGTATTTTGCATATAAACTACACACATTAGGTATTACTTATAATACTTAATACAATGCAAATGCTATGTAAGTAGCTGTTATACTATAGAGTGTAGTCAATAACAACAGGAAAAAATGTCTGTACATGTTCAGTATAGGCACAACCATCCTTTTCTCCTCCCTGAATATTTTCAAATCACAGTTGGTTGAAACCAAGGATAATAAACCCGCAGAAATGGAGGCTGACTGTATATACAAGTCATATGTAATCTGTCTATATTCCCATAGCTAGTAAGTGGTGGAGCCAGGTTTATGCTCAGGTGATCTGGCTGCACCTTTATGCACTATTCTATAGTCATGTCTTTTTTATGGAGATATGTGTTTTTCCTGAAGTTGGCTCACTCATAGACATTACTGACAGTACTACAAGTCATATAATAAAATCATTTCTCAGTTGCCAGTAATGGTGAAAATGAACACTCACCTTTCAGATGAATCCTGTAATATGGTTTGTTACGTTTGACAAGATACAATTTGGAAGGTTCACAAGACTTTGTACATTAGGAGACATGACTTATTAATGTACCATCAATGGAAAGTGTTACTAAATACTAAAATTCTGCAGAATCAATTGCTGTTTTTTTTTTTTTTTTTTTTTGGCTTTTGAACTAAACTTACTCTCCATGGCAGCTTAAAAAGAGAAGTCCCATGAAAGTTTTAAACTCTATCCAAACCCAAGACAATCCATCCTCTGTTTAGATGTGCCTCCACCCATCTCAGATTTTGATATAATTTGTCACTCTGCCATGTCCTTGTTCAAATACTGCAGTATATACTCTCTCAGCTCTTATGCCAAAAACCACAGGAGTCTCCTAACTTCAGGAATATGTTGGGTAAATATTCTCACCCAATGAACTGCTTTTGAACACTTATTGGTTTGCATCTAATATTATATATCACTAATTTGTATCCTCTTCACTTCAAAAAACATAAAATTCACCCTTTGAACACATCACATGTCCCTGAATATGTAAGCCCTCTAACCAAATCTTCAGCCGCCATTCTCATGAGAGTTTTTTATCTAATGAGATTACACTGAACTCAAATCTAAAATAGATTTGCGTTTAGGATTAAAGTGATAATTCTTTCTCCTTTATAAAATTTGCTGCCAAAATAGGTTCGTAGCTAGAATACCTCCACAAGACTCTTGATGGCTCACAAAACTTCTGCTTTCTGGACTTAAAATGTGTAATGAGAGGTTTCAATGACGTCAAACTAGTTATAGGGAGAATCTGATCAGCCACTTTTAAATTTCTAGGCATTAGAGCAAACCCATTTAAGTTTATATTAATGAGTTAGTATAAACTTTCCCTGGGAAGGTTCTCTATGATGCTCAGTTGGAATTCAGCAAGCATAAAAGCAAGTCAGTAAGTCCAGAAGGCTTTATTTATTAAATTACCAAATCACAATCAAATAAAACTAGAAGGAACTGTGCAGATAATCTATAAACTCAGTATTTTACAGGTGATAAAATTGAGGCCGTGGAAGACACTAACTTTACACATGACTAGGTTTCTAGTCCAGTGTACTCTCCACTGCTTCAGACTGTTTCTTGTTTCTCAGGACCTGGTATTCTGAGGCAGTTCCTGCCAATAGTCACACAGAGAATGAGTCTTTTTTTTTTTTAAGGTACAAAGAAAGACTGAGAACAAATAATTCTTTTAAATATCAGTTTTTACTTTTAGTCTCCACCCTGTGTTCCCTGCTTCTTCCTCTGGCTCTCACCTCCTCAGTCCCACCCTGCCTACCACACTCCCACTCCCTGTGTCACCCCCCACAAAAGGAACAAAGCTGGGCATGAGTTCTGCTACTTTTTTTTAACCCCTCCTATAGCCACACTGTTATTTTCCATAATTCCTGTCTATTATTTTCCATAAACTCAAGAGGAAATTATACATCCTAGCCCAAGCAGACTCCTATGACTTTGTTGACTAATGCCTGAAGGAAAAAGCTATTACTTCCTGTGGCCAAGTTATAGCTATAATTTTAGTTTTTTCTTGAGATCACCTTCTATATGACAATATAAAATTACAAAGTGCCAGTTTAACTTCTGAAAAATAAACTTCTTTTGTTATCCTACTAAACAGAAATCCATGTTAAAATAAAAATAGTTGTACACTTTTTATCTCTATACTATTATAATTTTCTGAAAAATAAGTCATTTTTATTTGTATCTGTGTTCAATAATGAGAAGGAAAACCCATAAGTATTATTTGTTTTCTAATCAGAAAGCAGGCTAGAAGATACCATCTGTCACTTATAGTCTTACTTCTAATCTAATAGAGGCAATAAACCCATATCAGAGCCACCAATTGCTTTGAGTTCTCAATCAAGTCTTTGTATATTCTATAAGGGAAAAATTCATCCAGAAAACACACTATGAGAAAAATCTCTGTTTTCTGGAAGACATTTAGTATGATGTCAGCCATCTGAACTGAGGTTCTTTTATTGGTTCGTTACATTTTATTTTAAAGATTAACTGATTTTGCTCTTCAGTGATCCCATATTTCTGAACCTGCAGATTTCTTGAGATTGCGCAGACATCCATTTCACTTCAGGTACTTGTGGTTTATCTCAACTGATGAGATATTCAGAAATAACTCTACATAGCAGAATTTTATGAACAAAAGCAATTCAAACTAGACACAAAGACCATCCAAAAGGTTTTACACCAGACACACTGTGGTTCCCCTATGGAATGCAGACAATCTTAATAACATTATTTAATGAAGATCTGAAGACCGGACTCATTCTATCATGTATCAACTATGGTAATGATATGTTTAATACTGCACACATAGCAGTATTTTAATAGTAGAATTATTCGATAAGCATATAGAAATGTATTTTGCTATTAAAATCAAATCAAACCTCATGAGGATAATGTCACTAAGATTCTAATAACAGAAAAAGGTTCAAAAGTACTGTATTGAAATCCAAATTCTGGCAACTAAATTCAAATTCCTTTAGAGCACATGGAAACAATTTTCTTTCCTTTTAGTACTCAAAAATAATATGATTTATTCCCTATAATATTGTTATTTCACTGTTTTCAATGTCACATTGCTTATGAGGTTTCTGCATTTATAATTCCTCTGAAAAGCATACAAGTAGACAACTATTTTACTGTTATGTGTGGATATTTTTCCAGAAAATTTTATGGGTGAAATGTAGAACCGAGACTGAATAATGTGGACACTGAATGTGAGGATAAGTCTTTAGAGCCAAAAATTTCCGGGAAGCAAGAGTTTCCCAACCCTGCACAATTTTATCAATTACTCATCCCGTATTATTTAGCACTTAATATCTTATGCATATTAAGTACTAAATAATACGGGATGAGTAATTGATAAAATTCTATAGCAAAAAAAAAAAAAAAAAGCCCTACATTACTCTTTGTGTGAACAAATTTTCACTGAAAAATAAAGCAATTTCAAAATTTTTCAAATTTGCCTATAACCTTTAAATCAGAGTAGAATGAAAGTTCATGCAAATTTCTCCAATGAGTTCTTAAAGTGTATGCTGTGCTTTAAAAATCTATACCTATAGGAATTACATCCAGTCATTAAACTTGTTTGAAATAGTAACAGATGAAACCACAGTTACTGTTTCCAAGAGTATGCAGAAACGCATCTGAACGTAGCATGTTTTTGCTGACCTTAAAATATATTATATAAGTACTTCATTTCTAATACATAAAACATGTATGCATACCTGTTATAACAAGAAAATGGGATTAAAAGGCAATTGAGACATAGACAGAAAATAACTCTTTAACACTTCTATTATTTTAACCAATACTACTTTTGAGTATCAGATTGTGAAGTCACTGCAATGCTGTTAACAGTTAAGTGACCCAATTTACACCTTGTGTTATGGGCTCTGAACTAGTGTTACTGAAAACCTAGCTGTCTTGGCCTTCCTTTCACTGATCAACCTATAAAATGCAGGGACCTATGATCATATCAGAAATGAAAAGACTTCGCTGTTCCTATATGTTGGTCTTCTTCAGTGTTATACATGTTAAGGACTTTTCATGCCTAAATAAATAAAGTACTCCAATTTTCATAAAGACACAATCATGGGTCAATACTGCTGTTGTAATAACTCCTACAAAAGGAAGTTACAGAATAAAGTGGTTGGCCAGACGCGGTGGCTCATGCCTGTAATCCCAGCACTTTGGGAGGCCGAGGTGGGCAGATCACGAGGTCGACAGATCGAGACCATCCTGGCTAATACAGTGAAACCCCATCTCTACTAAAAATGCAAAAAATTAGCAGGGCGTGGTGGCAGGTGTCTGTAGTCCCAGCTACTCGGGAGACTGAGGCAGGAGGATGGCATGAACCTCAGTGGTGGAGCTGGCAGTGAGCTGAGATCACGCCACTGCAGTCTAACCTGGGTGGCAGAGCGAGACTCCGTCTCAAAAACAAAAACAAAAAAAAGAATAAAGTGGTCACAAGTCTCAGCAAAATAGGCATATTCTTTCAGATAAACTAATAAAATTTTAAAATAACATCAACTATTAAGTCACTTTTTGTAATTGTACTTATTATCATATTCTGTAATTTAAGCATAGTGCTCCAAATAACTTTTTATTTTTTATTTATTTTATTTATTTATTTATTTATTTTGAGACAGAATCTCGCTCTGTTGCCAGGCTGGAGTGCAGTGGCACAATCCTGGCTCGCCGCAACCTCCGACTCCCCAGTTCAAGTGATTCTCCTGCCTCAGCCTCCCGAGTAGCTAAGATTACAGGCATGCACCACCATGTCCAGCTAATTTTTGTATTTTTAGTAGAGCCAGGGTTTCACCATGTTGGCCAGAATGGTCTCGATCTCCTGACCTTGTGATCCACCCGCCTCGGGCTCCCAAAGTCCTGGGATTACAGGCATGAGCCACAGCGCCCAGCCAACTTTTTATTCTTTAACCTCAATTCTAACACTTCTTAACATTTGAACAATCATATTTTTAAAAAACTGATTTTCAGAGAAACTTGCTAAACTAAAAGCTCAACTCTATAATCTCTTAGGCCCCTAGTAAGTTATTTATAAGAATTTATGTTCTCAAGAATTAATATTAAGCTATTTAATTTTAGTAATCAACTGTAATAATTACTACATAAACATTTTAATATGTTTAACTTATAAATTCCATCATCTTTTACTTGCTAAATGTAGGATTTAGAATCCTTACTTCCTACACCTAGTCAACTATTTCCTCAGTGACCCAAGAGAGTTTAAAAAGTCATGTTGTCTCTACAGCTATAAACCAGACATATTCCCAAAGGAGGCTGTCCATTTTGGGCTCAAGATTAAGTAAATCTATATTGCTGAATGAAAAAACTGCATTGTTTTAAATAACTCCCAGACAAAACAGAGTCTCTACAAATCCACTTTATTGTTTAAATAACTCTGTCTTGTATATATCTGGAAAGAAATGTGATTAGTTTTATTAATTTTTTAAAAATTATCCAAATCAAATTAATTTCCTAACAATAAGTGTGAGTGGTTATGGGTATATAAATATTCTGTATTCAGAGACCTGAACAGAATCACAGAAGCTGATCCTCTCACCTTCAGCTATATCACATATATACCAACTCAAACGGACCAAGAATTAATTCCTGAAGGATGCTTTAGATACATACACTCTTAGGAAATGTTTCTTTAAGGAATTGTCAGCTTCCATCTCCTCATGTCACAATTTAATTTGTAATTTCCTGGCATTTAGAGAAATGAAAATGGAAATGTTCTATTATTGTAGATATTTATATTTTTCCAATCTATTTCAGCCTATTAATCAGGTCACCAATGTGGCCTTACCCAAAAATAAACATTACTATTCTAACGCATCTATTGTAACCAGGCAGGCCTCAATCTTACTGTTAAGTGTGCTCTTAGAAATTTGGGATGCATTTTTACATGAAAACACTGGAAATTATTATTATATTCCACATTTTCCCAAAAAAAACTGCACTAATGATAGTTCTATGCCTTAAATGTTGACTTTAGAATCCAATATCCCCAAAGTTTCAGGGTATGCAGAATTAGTTGGTGACAGCTGCTAGCAGCTGGCAGCACCCAAAACCAAGTCAGAAAAGAGTTCTGAAAGAAAGTGAGTGGGGACATCTCCCCCACCCCCACCTTGACCCTAACAGTTAGGGAAATGACCTGCATTTGGATAAAGATAATTCCCTTCCTAAAGTACTCTAAGCTTCTTAGTAGAGTCAGAACTCCTTGGAGTACGGGAAAGTATGCTCTATCTGCTGCATTTACCAGTTAGGTCTTAATAATCAGCCGATTATTTAACAAAACATCTTGTATAATAGGGACCAGTAAAGGGGTTAAATGATGAGATCCTTTATTTCTATTACTAAATAATGTCTTTCAGAACCAGGCATAGCATACAAACTAGTGTGTGACAAGTGCTGTGTAAGATACTGATATCCCAGAGATCTATGAATTAGATATCTAAGAAGTATACCTATATCTACCAATTTTGAAATCTATATCTCAGAATTTATGTCATCTTCTTCCAAGTAAACACCTTAAAGTGCTATACTGAAATTTATTTCATTGCTTCAAATATGCTCTGAACTCCTGTCTTGGCATTTTTAATGTTTTTTAATATCCTCAATGCCTTTTTATCTTTTAAGAGTACATATGATTTTTAGAAACACAAGTTTTTTGGAGCTAGGACTTGTGATAACAGTGATAAACATAATAAATAGTATCATTTGTGTTTAAAAAGAAGAAGAAGGAAGAGAAAAAAAGTAATCAAATTGGTATCGGGGTTTGGTCAACAAGGTTCTGAAAAACTCTGAAAGGAAATATCAAAAAAAGGTCATTGAAATTGCCCACTAATATATGGGTAGAATTTAAGGCCTTGGAGAGAAAACACATGAGGAGGTCCTTTGAGTGACTGCATTAAAAGGAACAAGATTATTTGTCCTTCTAAGTTCAGGCATATATGTTTCAATATCAGTCATCTTAACTTAAAATCTCACCCGGGAATTTGTCTATATTTTCATGTATTATGTTTACTTAACTCGGGCTACATCTGTACTCCTTAAAGTTTAAAAAAAAAAATCAAATCTATTTCAGTCAAAGAATGTAAATTACTTGACTAAAATATTATAGAAATTCTTGTTTCTACCAACTCAGTAGAAGAGTGATTCTCAAACTGTAGTGTACCTTGGATATTTGTTAGAAATACAAATACCTGGCCGGGCATAGTGGCTCACACCTGCAATCTCAGCACTTTGGGAGGCCAAGGTGGGAGGATCAACTGAGGTCGAGAGTTTGAAATCAGCCTGACCAACATGGAGAAACCCCATCTCTACTAAAAATATAAAAATTAGCCAGGCGTGGTGGCAGGTGCCTGTAATTCCAGCTACTCAGGAGACTGAGGCAGGAGAATCACTTGAACCTGGGAGGCAGAAGTTGCTGTGAGCTGAGATTGAGCCATTGCACTCCAGCCTGGACAATAAGAGCAAAACTCCGTCTCAAATAAATAAATAAATACATACATCCTACATACATACATACAAATACCTGAGTCACACTCCCAGAAAATCTGACTTAACCAGCCTAGAGTAAGTCCCTAGGCAATCTGCAATGTCAACTCCCCAGCTGATTATGATGGAACCACACTTTAAGAAACAGAGCACTCAGCTCTCATGAGGGTTAGACTTTCCAATTAAATTATCACTTCAGTAGGTATATCTGACAACTTTGAAAAATAACCCACAAAGAACTCTTCTCAGTAAAATAAAATATTTGCAAAGTATGCATCTGACAAAAAAACTTACATTCAGAATCTACAAGGAATTCAAACAGCAACAAAGAGAACAAATAACTCCATTAAAAGTGGGCAAAAGACACGAATAGACAATTTTCAAAAGAAGATATAAAAATGGATCAACATCACTAATCATCAGAGAAACGCAAATTAAAACCACAATGAGATACCATCTTACTCTAGTCAGAATAGCTATTATCAAGAAGACAAAAAATAACAGATGTTGACGAGGATCAGAGAAAATGGAACACTTACACACTGTTGGTGGGAAAATTAGTACCACCTCTATGGAAAACAGTATGGAGATTTCGCAAAGAACGAAAAATAGAACTACCATTTGATACAGCAATTCTTTCTTTTCTTTTTTTTCTTTTTTTAAATTTATTATTATTATTATACTTTAAGTTCTAGGGTACATGTGCACAACATGCAGGTTTGTTACATATGTATACACGTGCCATGTTGGTGTGCCGCACCCGTTAACTCGTCATTTACATTAGGTATATCTCCTAATGCTATCCCTCTTCCCTACCCCCTCCCCACAACAGGCCCCAGTGTGTGATGCTCCCATTCCCGTGTCCAAGTGTTCTCATTGTTCAGTTCCCACCTATGAGTGAGAACATACGGTGTTTGGTTTTCTGTCCTTGCGATAGTTTGCTCAGAATGAGGGTTTCTAGCTTCATCCATGTCCCTACAAAGGACATGAACTCATCCTTTTTATGGCTGCATAGTATTCCATGTCATTTATGTGCCACATTTTCTTAATCCAGTCTATCATTGATGGACATTTGGGTTCATTCCAAGTCTTTGCTATTGTGAATAGTGCTACTATATACATATGTGTGCATGTGTCTTTATAGCAGCATGATTTATAATCCTTTGGGTATATGCCCAGTAATGGGATGGCTGGGTCAAATGGTATTTCTAGTTCTAGATCCTTGAGGAATCACCACACTATCCTCCACAATGGTTGAACTAGTTTACAGTCCCACCAACAGTGTAAAAGTGTTCCTATTTCTCTGCATCCTCTCCAGCACCTGTTGTTTCCTGACTTTTTAATGATCACCATTCTAACTGGTGTGAGATGGTGATACAGTAATTCTACTACTGGGTATATACCCCAAAGAAAAGAAATCATATCAAAAAGAGACCTGCATTTGTATGTATATCACAGCACTATTCACAAAAGCAGAAATACGAAATCAACCTGTGTCCAACAATGGATGACTGGATAAAGAAACTGTTGTATGTGTGTGTATAATTTAATTATCTATATATATATATACACATATACACACATACAATTTCATTGTGTGTACATATTTACATGTATATAAAATGGAATACTATTGTATTCCAATACAATAGTATACAAATATATTTATATAAATACGTATACATACTTGTTACACACTAGTCACACGCTAGTTTGTATTTACATAAATATATACATACTATTGTAATGGAATACAATAGTATTCTGTTGCATTTGTAATACACACACACACACAATGGAAACAGAAAGTCAAAAACCACATGTTTTCACTCGTAAGTGGGAGCTAAATAATATGTGCACATGGACCTGGAGTGTGGAATAATAAGACACTGGAAGCTCAGAAGAATGGGAGGTAGGAGTGAGGGTGAGACATGAGAAATTACTTAATGAATACAGTGTACACTATTTGGGTGATGGTGGCACTAAAAGCTCAGACTTTACCACCGTACAATATATCCATGTGACAAAACTGCACTTGTACCCTATTTTTCTATTTTTTAAAAAGAAAAAAAATTTTTCTCAGTAAATGTTTCATATTAGCTTTCTCACTGAAAAATGGCAGAGATTTATGAAAAGCACCATTCAATCCCTACATATGTTCAGTATCAATCAAGGCTTATCTCTTATCAATCCCAAGGAAAAGCATCTCAGGTTTCCCCTCTTTGTTAGAGGTGTGGGCAATAATCCTGAGACACACAGTCCTAAAAGACCAAATCCTGAATGCTGAGACTCTGAAACATCAAAATCCCTGAAGTCTAAAATCCCTAAAATCACAATCTTAAAAGATCAAAATCCCAAAAATATAATTCTGGGGGAAAAAAAAAATAAAAAATATTTTAAAGACATTTATTTACATGTTTAAGGGGGATTTATTTGGGAAACATAAAAACATGGCAGAACTCTTGATAGGTCACCTTATGTTAATACGACAAAACAGGCAATAATAATATACATATTTTTGTAAGCACAAATACTCAGGTATGGTAACAATAGTTGCATGAGTACAGCAGTTGTGAGTAGATGAACTAGATTCATAAAGAAATAGGTCAAAACGTGAAATGCATAAATATATATCACTATGGTTGGTAATTGTGGGCACCCAGCTATATAATTGCAGTTATCTGAAATACCATGATGAATAACCTAAGTCTTTTAACAAGATTGATCACAAACTATGATAGGTCACCACTATATACGCAGTAAGAGTCAAGATCTTGAGAAATTTCATCCTTCACAAGTGCAGATATACAAAAAGGACATTTCTTCGTCTTTTGAGGCGGTTTCAATGTTTTTATATACAAACACAATTCTTACCCACAGAGTCAACATTGTGATAAGGCACTTTAATGGATTCAAGTTCACAGCAAAAAAAAAAAAAAAAAAAACTGCATAAAACAAATTAGAACTCTCTAAAATTATTTACACAATTTACACCTCCAGTATTAAAAATGATACGAAGATGAAATACATAGCATAATGAATTGTCACTATGCATGAAGGAGCAGTTGTCATACATGATTGAATAACTTGGCAGAGGAGATTTCTTGTAATTTTTGCCGGCATTTCCACTTTTCTATAATCTTCTAAACACTTGCTGCACTTGTATTTGGAAAGTGGTTACAGTCTACAAATTTTGTAACTATAAGCTGTCCATTTGAAAGTCTAGTTATTGCTCAGCCATTGCAATTAGTGATTTTCTGCTTTGACAGCATCAATTAATTAGCTTTTAAATTTTTATCTTTCACCATTAAGTAGCCTCATACACTATCACAGCCTTTCTGCAAGGGGACAATTTTCCAGCTCTCTTTCACTGTGTTATAAGGAAGATAATGAGAAAAAATTATATTCTGCTTCCCTGATAGCAAATCTGTGTTACTCAGGGTTCTCCGGAGACAGAACCAATAGGATACATATATAGATAACATGAGAGGGGATTTACTAGGGGAATTGATTCATTCAATTATGATGGCTGAGAAGTCCCAAGACAGGTCATCTATAAGCCAGAGACTCTGGGATGCTGGTAATGGTGGCTCAGTTCACATTTGAACACCTCAGAACTAGGGAAGACAATGGTATAACTCTCAGGCCAAGGCCAAAAGCCTCGGGACCTGAGGCACCACTGGTGTTAAGTCCTGGAGTCCAAAGGGCAGGAAGCCTGAAGTTCTGATGTCCCCAGGAGCAGAAGAAAAGTCTGTCTCAGTTCTCAGAGAGACCAATTCGCCTGCTTTATTTTGTTCTCTCTAGGACCCCTGCCATCCATTTGGATGGTATCCACTGACATTGAGAGCAGATCTTCCCCACCTAGTTCACTCAGACTCACACTAATCTCCTCTGGAAACACCCTCACAGACACACCTAAAATAATGCTCTACCAGGTTTCTAGGTACTCTTTAATCCAGTCAGGTTAAAATCCAGTCAAAGTAAAATTAAGTCCACAAGTCCACCCCTTGTCTACTTGGCACCCACACACATCTCTTTAAACCCTACTTAATTTCCAAATAAAGACAATAATAAGGTAATAGTTCTACCTAACATGATGCAACTGACATGATGTAACTATCCTTCACACAGCCAGATATACACTAATTCCTTTCCCCAGAATTTGGCTTCTTGGATTTCAGCACTCGGGATTTTAACCTTTTAGAATTGTTATTTTCAGAATTTTAGATGTTACAAATTTTAAATGTTAAGGATCAAAATATCCTTAGAGGTTTTGATCTGTTGGAATCTCAACATTCGGTATTATGGTGTTCAGGGTTGTGTCTCTCAGGATTGTGACAGGCACTGCTTTCTTAGGCTGTAAGAGCAGGCAAAAATGAATTTCACCAAGGCGTTTCCTACAATATGAAAACTTGATATAGGTCTCTCTAGATCCCTTTCTTGACCAGAGACCAAATATGCTGGCACCACCATCCCTGGATTTGCAGAACCCACCAAAGTTTTTGGTATTACTGTGGAATTCCAGATAGTATGGTGGCTAAGATGTAGGAAAAGTTTTCCATCTCTGTTAGTTTATGAATAGCCTATCTTAGAGTTATTTACATCATTCTTTAAACAAAATCTATTTTTAAACGCCAAACTGCATAACTGACTGAAATGTTCATTTTTATACCATCATATGGTAACTTACAGTACAGATCTAGAGAAGTAGCAAAATTTGGAAACAAGAATGAACAAAAATTCACAAGAGACATTTTAATGTCTTAAAGAAAACCCCCAGAGAGGCATCTGCTAAAAACATAAAATAGTTTTAAGCTCTGGGGTGTCCCTCTCCCTTAAAAAAATTGGACTTCTAAATAGCTACATTTGTAAGGTCTTCCTGATTATTCCAGAGGCATTTTGTCACGTGACTCCAACATGACAAGCTTATACTTGTTATTTGCAAAAGTTATGGTGTATAAGATTGCCACAAACACCGAATTCACAAATTCTGAACCATTGCTCCTAGGGGAAATACAGGGTTAGATTCCTGCAAGCTTCTGGTTACAATATTTTCAGCAACCATTTAATGCATAACCTTGCTTCATGTACGTTTTTGTTTAAAGATACCTTATTTAATATATATTGTTGATTCATTAACATTGAACTCATAGCCAACAGCATATTTAACTCATGCTTGAACAAAGCCTACCTAACACACATAACTTCTGCATAAGACACATTATAGCCTTCTTGCATTTAGGAACGCTGGACAGCAGTTCAGCACTGTGCTTGGGGACCATTTTCAACAGCAAAACCACCAACAGAAATCACAAAACTTGTTTATATGTGGCACTAAATAAATTCTGAAAATGACACTTGGTTACACTATAAGAGCTGAACCAAGAAGGCAGGACATCACCTTGTTAGAGTGTTGGGCAACTCAAATTTTTCAGCCCTCTGCACATATCTGACAATGGCTGTGCAAGTACCATGAGTATTGATTTTGGGGGTATGTTGGGCTGTTCTTGCATTGCTATAAAGAAATATTTGAGACAGGATAACTTATTAAAAAAAAAGAGGTTTAACTGGTTCATGGTTCTACAGGCTGTACAGGAAGTGTAGGGGCATCTGCTTCTGGGGGACCTCCCTCAGGGAGCTTTTACTCATGGTGGAAGGTGAAGCAAGAGCAGGAACTTCACATGGCAAAAGCAGGAGCAAGGGGTGGGGAGGTGCCACACACTTTTAAACAACCAGACTTCGTCAAAACTCACTATCACAAAGACACCATCAAGCCATGAGGAATCCGCCTCCATGACCCAAACACCTCCCACCAGGCCCCACCTCCAGCATTAGGGATTAGAGTTCAACATGGGATTTACGTGGGGACAAATATTCAAACTATATCAAGGGGTTACAAACAAATTTTTGAAAGTAGGTGAATTGCAAATACAGAATCAAAGAATAATAAGGATCAACTATACTCTCATCATCATGGTCAATAAAGCCATACCATCGAGGGGAAGTCCCTATTTTAGATTTGATACATACAGAGCAGCATTTTCTAAGGTCCTTTTTCAGCGATGTAATGCTGCAACAAAATACATTATTGTACCATAAACAGTGTTATTTGTAACAATTTCAATTATTTAAATCACTTTTGCCTTGTGACAACCAACAGTCGCTGTATTTTATTAAAAATTTTATTAAAAACTTAACAATGATGTTAACAGCCACATGAAATTGTTTAAGTTGTCAAAAGGGGAGCATCTATGCCAATGTCAGAATGCCAATCCAAAGGTTCTATTTCAAAAATGCTTAATCAAAAAATAAAATAATAAAAAAGTACATTCAAACAGACATTTGAATTAGCAGTACAGAGAAGAAATGGAGGTAGGTGACAAAGAAACAGGTATCTATGACCTAAAACACAAACTCAAAAATGTTGATAAAAATTGAAATTAATCTGCAAGGTGTTGATTAGAGGTAAAAAATAAATGTAAGGCCGAGCACGGTGGCTCATGCCTGTAATCTCAATATTTTGGGAAGTTGAGGCGGGCAAATCATGAGGTCAAGAGATCAAGACCATCCTGGCCAATATGGTGAAACTCCATCTCTACTAAATACACTAAAATTAGCCGGGCATGGTGGCAAGCGCCTATAGTACCAGGTACTCAGGAGTCTGAGGCAGGAGAATCGCTTGATCCCGGAAGGCAGAAGTTGCAGTGAGCTGAGATAGAGCGCCACTGCACTCCAGCCTGGGAACAGAAGCAAGACTCCATCTCAAAAAAATAAAAAATATAATAATAATAATAAATTAATTTAAAAAAATTATTAAATTAATCAATAAAATTATTCATGGCCAGTGAGAGTTACTCTTGACTTGTAACAATTGTTATTACATTCCAGTATTCCAAACCCACTAAATACTCATAGTCAAGCTTCATGTTACATGACAAACTAATCTACACATTTTAGAATTCTACCATGTAGAATTTCTAAGATTTAGCTATTATTTAGTTCAACTTCCTCATTTTACATATTAGTGACCACCAGCTCAGTTTACAGTAATCTCAAGCTGCAGCACATTCTTGTTTGTGGTGTGTATTATATATCAAAGAAGGCAAAAATTCACAGAGAAATCCAGGAAAGACAACTGCAGGGAGGCAGTGGCTCTTTTTACATGACATGAGGTGTGTGGTCAGGGATGAAGTCAAACAAGACCATTTGATTGAGCACTGTAGCTCTGCTTACTTTATTTTTTTTAGTTACTCTAAAGTCTGTCCTGACCATCCAAACTAAATGGGATTTTCTAAACAGGTTTATTAAGGTTTATTGTAAAAGATGTTTCTTTATTGCTGAGAGGCAACATGGAAGAATGGAAATGTGCGACCTTGCAATTCAGGCAGACCTGGCCTAAACCTCAGCACTCTGTTATGATATGTGTGATTTTAGGCAAGTTAGAAACTTGCTGAACTTGTTTTTTTACGTGAAGAAGAAATTAAAATCTTACACAAAATGGTAGTGTTTTGAAAACTAAACAGCTTAAACTATAAAGAATATCTAACACAGAACCTAGTTACATACAATTACTCAACATATGATAGTTCTTTGGCCCCAGATAATGTCAAAAAATTCTGAAGTCATCATCTCAATTTCTTGGGTTAGCCCAGATGTTACCAAAAATCCGAATATGATTGTTGCTGATTTCAAAAGTCACCCAGTTCTTAATACAACCAATTTGCAGAGTAAGCAGATGGGAGGAGAAAAATGTCCCTTTAAATCGTAAGTACAAAAATCAATACTTTATCAATAAAGCCACACTATGAACAAGAGAACATATCATAATCCATACTGACAATTTTTCCCTCTAAGTCTTTGGCACAATATACTTAGAATTCATCATATGAATTGATTTTCTAATATGGCACATTGAAAAAGAAGTAAGATAGTTCATATTACTATTTCAGTCAATAAAAATTACAAGATGACTTTAGATATTGAATGAGAAAATATTGATGTTAAGTAACATTCCTATAAATTGTGGTTGAAATTTTGATTCACCTTTATCACATACAGAGTCATTGTCTTCAACAGAAAGATTTTAGACTGAATTATCCTAATAGTTGTGTCATCGATTAAATGCACTTGTGTAGCTACCAGGAAAGACTTGATCAAGAACATTAGCCAGTAATAATTTCCTAATGTAAGCTGCATTCTCCTTTACCACACAAAATATATCCATTCAATTGGTCTGCAATTACATCCATAGAATTTTTCTTTCTGAGATATATATATATAAGTAACCTCTGTGACAAATCACGTAATTTGGTCTAGACCAGAAAGAACAATACATTATAAATCAGTGCCTCATTTTGCTATAATTGCCTCCTTAAAATAGCTACAACTGGATCTATGTCTCAGAGGCTGTTTTATTATACCCACATTCTTAAAAGCATCAATGACAAAACACTAACTGACTAAAGCAGAAGAGCAGCTGGTTCCATGGCTTCATGAAAAGAATGTTCTGAAAACAGTTCAAGAATGTTTGATGCACTTCACAAGGATTCTGTTCTAAAATTTCAAAGCCACATTAAAAAGTGATAACTGCTATCTTCAGTGGAAAAGAGGAAGTCCAAAATGTTAGAATTGGACCAAATGTTAGCAAAAATTATTTTTGGGTTACTTATGAATTCTTCCTTCTTCTTTCCTTCCTTCCAAATATGGCTTTCACCTGCATATTAAGAATGTAAGGACCTGGGATTGTTTTTATTTCTTAAAGGCAGACACAACTTTTTAATGCTTATCATCTGTATGGCATTCCAATTCACTTAGCAGGACAGAGGAATGCACTGTCTAATGAAAACATAATTACTTTTATAATCAACTACTTAATAAATGTATTACTTATACTTATTTTATTTTGAGGCTGCTAAATCCATGTTCTCTTTGTCTTATTCTTTCTTTGTCCCTACATGTTAATTACACTTGGGTTTCTTTCCATAGTACTCCGACTGTCATATTCATTCTGATCCAACTAGTACAAAACTATCTTACCTTAAGAACATCAGGAAACAGAGATATTGAAAGACAGTGAGTATGTGGATTTTTTTCTTTTTTGTGGCTATTGGAAAAAGTCACATCTAATTTCATCTGTTTGAGAAAGCTCATTGAGCACTGAATAAGCACTGGAAGAACAGATTCAAAAATGCAATTATAAGCTATATGTTCAAGCTTTAGTAATGTGATCCACATTCCTGAGATTCAATTTATTCATCACACAGGAGACAGGTAAGATTATAATAATACTGACATACTTCACAAAGATATGCTGAAGAATGACTAATAAATGAGACCTCTGACATTACCATATAGTGCATGAAGCCCCATTACTCATGCTGCAATGTTCTGTAGTGGGTAATTAAAGGCTTCTAGGGGCATTAGTACATAATGTACCACACTTAATACTGCCTGATAGGTACAACTCTGTCACCCTTTTCCGTCTACTGAATAATTTCATGATCTTCAGATCATAGCTACTGCTTCCAAACAGAATACTGCACTGTTAACAAGGTCCACAACTTGAGCAACAGAAGTGCAACAGAATACTTTTCAGCTTCAAATATTCTGCTTTCCTACCTATTTACTCCATACAAACTTGTTCTCAATGGTCAATCCACTGCCCCACACTATTTCTTAAAGTAGCCTTATTCAATCTTACTGCATTATCACATTATGGAAAAAATAATGAGTAGAAGCCTATGTGGACAAATTAATTTTTTCCATGGTATAACTAAATATTCTTCCCATATCAAAACGTCTCTTTGCATAAATAAAGGCCAAGCACTAAAGATAAGGCTTGGGCAAGAATTCTCAATCATCTCCACTCTTCTTTTTTCTGAACTGTTTTTCTCCTTCAAGACTGTGCCTTCCCGCCTTCCCCTTTTCTAACATTATTCTCCAGAAATAAGCCTGTTAGCAGTGTGATAGACTCTCCAACATCTACTCTACTCCTAAATGTTTAAATTAAGCCAACTATGGCAATTTCTTCTGTGTCGACAATTGCTAATATTAGTTTCAGAAAAGAATAGGTCTATGTCAATTTGGTTTGCTCAGGGCTTCTGGGGGAAAAAAAGCTAATCCTGCTCTCTTTCTCTCTCCCCTCCCGCTGTGTGATAAGAATCAGGAAACACGTCAAAGTTGCTGCTGGCAGCCATCTTAGATAACAAAAAACTTGCCTCAATATAAAGCCACCAGAGAATCATTTTCAGATTGGCAAAACAAGGACCTCCCAAAATTTACTCCTCCCTGAAGACAATAAGAACACCAGCAAAAATGGTCACAATCGCCGGGCGCGGTGGCTCACGCCTGTAATCCCAGCACTTTGGGAGGCCGAGGCGGGCGGATCACAAGGTCAGGA
>NW_012115644.1:3525892-3575020 GCF_000951035.1 Colobus angolensis palliatus
GTCTCAAAAAAAAAAAAAAAAAGGTCACAATCATATTTTCCAGAACTCTGGAAATTAACCAAAGGCCTGCAACAATCTGAGGAATTTTTTTCAAGAAAAACAGTTGACTCTCTATAAGAACAGCAGGTTGTGGAATTTTAACTTAGCCTATTCCCATCCCCTTCTTCGCAACCTTAAATATCAGTAGCCTCAAAACCATGGAAGCTGTGAAACCCAGCAGTCACTGTTTGGTCAGAACAGGTTTGGAGCTCCTCCCAAAAGCTCCATCCCGGAGACTCGTCACAATTTGACCTGTGACAAGCTCTATTCTCAGGAATAAATTTTTGACCCCACTCAGAGATTGCTAAGTGAGAAAATACCTATCCCCAGAGTGTTTGTTAAAAACAATCAGCAGCAATTTTTTAAGATCTCAGTGGCCAGAGTCAGTGATACCAGTTAGGGCTAACAAGAGACTTACAAAAAAATTGTAAGCAAAATCTGGTTAATAAGACATTCATAACAGGCTTTGAAAAGCTCCAATATATTCCTGGGGAATCTAAAGGATCTAAATAGGCACTTGCACGTGCAGAGCTATGTGCCTATCCAGGGAAGAACTGAGAAGATCCTCATCTCTCATTCCTTTTTTTTTTTTTTTGAGACGAAGTCTCACTCTGTCGCCCAGGCTGGAGTGCAGTGGCACAATCTCGGCTCACTGCAAGCTCCGCCTCCCGGGTTCACACCATTCTCCTGCCGCAGCCTCCCGAGTAGTTCATCTCTCATTTCTGACTGACCTTAAGGTGATGCACAAGCAATAAATAAAAGCTAAGACAGAGTTGTAAACTGCCGGAGGACTGAAGGTATGCCCCCAACAAACATACACCCACACACAAACATACACACACACACACAGCCCCTCCGCTAAGAATGTGAGACTTACTGATTCAAGAAATTTAAGGACATCTCAGTCTAATCATTAGCTGACCACTAAATTCAAAGAGCAGATACTTCTGTGGCAATACATGACAAAGAGGAAAGAATTCATCCAGTAAAGTCATAAAACAAATAAACAGCAAGGTGCAGGTAAAACTCAATCTATGGGCATAGATTGTACAATTAGGGCTAAGTGTAATCTCTTGTGTGACACAGATTTTGCAGTTACATTCAGGTGTAATTTCTTCTATGGTGAAGATATTCATTATTTATTTATAGCAGTTATTTCTAAGAATAACCTTCTCAAAGGCACAGATTGGGCAGTTAGCTCTAGGTGGAATCTCCCTGTGACACAGATTCTTCTACACTTCTCCACACCCCACAGTAATTAGGCACAGGACTGAATATACTGTAGGTGTTTAATACATAATACTGATTTCTTATACACTGCTTATACTTTGCTGTTATTTCATTCATATTCATAAAATTAAGGATAAAAAGTTATATCCCATTGTAAAATAACAACAACTCAAGAAACCACCAAGAAACAAACACTTAGATTTTTAAAAATATAACTCCAGAGAAGTGAATCATTTTACAAAAGATTTCTTCACTTTTGTAATATCTCTTTAAATTAGAAGCTCCCATATGCACTTAAAACATTCAATTTATAAAACTTTATGTTATACACTATTTTTCAAGCATATATTTGCCAAATAAAGGAAAATATACGAAACCAAGATTTATTTCCTCTAAATAAGAGCTATTTTGAATTTTCTGGTTTGCTAGGTATCAGAGGCAACAGAACCTGACAGAGAACATTAGTCCTGAATTGAATGAAACACAAAGCCATTCCCCAAACACCTGTAACTCCTCTGACTCATTCTTAAAAGCTCTCATAAAACTTAAGAGTACAACCACAAATGGTCACTTTTCCATTCAGTACTTCAGGAAATGAATATACTATGTTCAATCTATAAGCCTGGCACAAAATTTAGTTGATTGCTAAATATTGTTTGTATTTTAAAAAGTCATCCTTATCCAAGAAAACTATTTTCATTCTGAGTCTCCTCCAAAAACTAATTTCTTCTAGAAATGGCTTTTTATTTATTGTCCTACACACTTTAAAATATGACAATCTTATTTGTTTTAAGAACATTTTTGATGCAATCTTTCTCTCCAATGACTTACATTATTTAAATATCACTTACAAACTATGTTAAAAGCCATGGATACTGAATATAAGTCTTTATTATATTTAGTTCTCAGTAGGAATTGATACAGAAAATAGCCAGACTAGAGTAGACTCTTCTTGCTCCTCTAAAAAAATTGTTTAAGTGTACAAAAAAAAATTTATAGGAACATTGTTATATAGTTTCACATTATGTAGAATGGTCACTGAAAATGAAGGAAATACATCAAAATATCTCATAAGCATGTTTAATTAAAATCTGATTCCTAAAAATTTTAAAAGTTTATACTACCAGTTAGTTGAACATGCTAAAAAGCCAAGTGATCTGAATCACTTATTTACAAGAGATAGCATTTACAGTATGCCTTATTTTATAAAAACACTAGATATCATCCCAGGATCCCAGCCGCAGTACTTTTCTCTCCTTCATGGGAAAGCAGAGAGGAAACAAAAAAACATTTCTAATGTGATCTTCACACTACAAAAAATAAGTGCTAAGGCATAACTGCTCAAATAAATGGCACAGTTAGGGAAATAGAAAGGAAGGGCAATTCGTCCCCATTCATAAGTGGAAATGAATAAAACATCTCATACATGAGGTATTTAGAAAAATTATCTTTCAGAGCTCAACATATTTTGGGGGGAAATTAGGGTTCACCCAGATGGAACTTTTCAAATGAAAAATTTACAAGGGCCTAAACCTTCAACCAGGGCAGTAAAAAGAGAAATAAAAATTACATGAATAAATAAGAGAGTTGCCATAAGGCTTATTTAAAGCCACAATTAGCAAGTTTCCACTGGTATTAATGCACAGAATGTATACTGGTAAAGGACTGGTTTGATGGCAATCTTTTTTTTTTTTTTTTGCTTTAAAAAATTATTTATTTTTGTGATAAAATATGCCTAATGGAAAAACTACCTTTTAACATTTTTAGTTGTACAGTTCAGGGGCATTAAGTATACTTATACTGTTGTACAACCATCACTACCTCCCATCCACAGAACATTTTTCACCTGCAAAACTGAAACTCTGTGCCCATTAAACAATAATTGCCTGTTCTAGGCCCCCATCCCAGCCCTTGGCAATCACTATTCTACTTTGTCTCTGAATTTGACTACTCTAAGTATCTCATGTAAGTAAAATAATACAGTTTTTGTCCTTTTGTTCCTACCTTCTTTCACTTAGCATAATATCTTCAAGGATCATTCATGTCATAGCGTGTGTCAGAATATCTTTTCTTTTCAAGCCTATATGATATTCCACTGTATATACATACTACATTTTGTTTATCTATTCATCTGTCAATGGATACTTTTGTTGCTTCTACATTTTGACTATTGTTAATACGTTGCTGTGAATGTGGGTATACAACTATATACTCACATTCTTTGAGATCCTGTTTTCATTTCTTTTGAGGTATATACCCGTAAGTGGAATTGCTGAATCTTATGGTAATTCTGTTTTTAATATTTTGGTACATTTTTATTATTGGGCTTAGATTTCTTTTTCCTAATCAAGTTTTTTACCAGGCAGCTTTAGGGAGAGAATAGAGAAACACATATTTTTTAAGTATTGCCTCAGACTTTAGGCAGTTTTGGCCCATTATGATAATCTCAGTAACAACCATGCACTGAATAAGTGAATTCAAAGAAAGGTTATGTCAGGCAACTATCTCAAAGTTTTGTTATCTCTGCTTGCAATTTTTGTTCAATCATCGACCAAGTGCTTGAGGGCTTACTGCATGTGAGGCTCTGTAGACTAAGTATTAATGAACTTTCCTTTTGTCCCTGCAGTACCAGGTGTCACTATCACGCATTTTGGAGCTTTGATCTCAATTTTCTGCCAAACGAATGGTCCTGTGTTTTGTGCTTATTCATTTACAAACAGAGATCCCTCTGACCACCTTGGAACTAGAAGGTGTGTGGTCAGAGAACCATGAATGGGCTGCTCTCTGCCTCTCACAGCTGCTGTGCTTCTCCTTGGGACTACTCCTTGTTCTCCCCATTCCTAGCCCATTCTCTGTATATCCCTGGTATGGATTCCAGAGGGCCTGTCAACTTGCACCCCATTCAGGCATCCATTACCAATATTTATGAAGCCCAGCACTTCTCTGGTACAGAGCAGGCCATAGAAATTCCCTTTTGATGATAACGGCTCCTGCATGCAGAGTGGTGGGGGTAGGAGAGTAGAGATAGCCACTTTCTGGATGGAAGCAGTGTTATCAACCCAAGGGGAACCCATTCATAGTCTAACCAGTAACTCCTGAGGAGAGGCCCAATAAGGGCAATGACATCACTCAAGTTAAACAGGTTTCTGCTGATGGCGATCTTTGAACCAACTACTCTTAAATCCATCCCATCATTGCTAAAAGAATACGGTCATCTTTTGTTTAATGACGGGGATACATTCTGAGAATTGCATCATTAGGCAATTTTGTCATTGTGCAAACATCATAGAGTGTACTTAAACAAACCTAGATGGTATAGCCTACTATACACCTAGGCTATATAATACAGCTACACTATGTACAATAGGTATATTGTAGTAATATTATATTATAGTAATATCATTATATTTGTATTATAGTAATATCATAATATTTATATTATATAATGTAGCTATATTATATATGTGTGTGTGCATATATATGTATATTTATTTATTATTTATATTCTATTGCTTGTAGGCTACAAACCTGTACAGCAGGTAGGCAATTGTAACACAATGGTATTTGTATGTCTTAACATAGGAACGTTATAGTAAAAATATAGTATAAAAGATTTTTTAAGTGGTACTTGTATAAATCACTTACCATGAATGGAGCTTGCAGGACTAGAAGTTGCTCTGGGTGAGTCAATGAGTGAGTGGTGAGTGAATGGGAAAGCCCAGGACATTACTGTACACCACTGTAGACCTTATAAACACAGTATACTTAGACTACACTAAAATTATTTTTAAAAATTTTCTCTTCAACAGTAAATTAACCTTAGCTATTTACTTTACAAACTTTGTTGTGTTTTTAATTTTTTGACTATCTTGTAATAAATCTTAGCTTATAACACAAACACATTGTACACTTTCTTTACAGACATTTCCAATTTTTACATTTTTTTGGTTTTACTTTTTAAAACATTTTGTTAAAAAACTAAAACACAAACACACACTTTAGCCAAGGCCTACTCAGGGTCAGGATCATCAATATCACTGTCTTCCACCTCCACATCTTGTCTCATTGGAAGGTCTTCAGGGATAGTGACACACATGGAGCTTTCATCTCCTGTGATAGCAATGCTTTTTTCAGGATGCCTCCTGATGTACCTGCCTAAGGCTATTTTACAGTTAAAAATTTTTTTAATAAGTAGGAGAGCAGTCTAAAATAACGATAAATAGTATAGCACAGTAAATACATAAACCAGTAACATAGTTGTTTATTATCATTACCAAGTATTATGTACTGTGCATAACTGTTTGTGCTATACTTCTGTGTGACTGGAAGTGCAGTAGGTTTGTTTACACCAGCATCACCAAAAACATGTGAGTAATGCATTGTGCCATGACATCACAACAGCTATGACATTATTAGGTGATAGTTTTTCAGCTCTATTAAAATCTGATGGGACCAAGGTCATATATGCAGTTCATCACTGTTCTAAGCATTGTCATGCAGTGCAAAACTGTAATGTGGCATCCTTAAACTTTCAGGGACATAGTTCTCATTAATATATGTCTAAAATCTCCCATCCTTCAAAAGCCATTACCAGGACCACCAACTCAGATGCACCTCCAGCCCTGTGCTCCAATGGCCCAAATGGTTTTCATCACTCATTGAATTCACACGTCCATTTACATCTTTCTGGCAGTATGTTAGTATTTTGCCTTTACAATCAGCGACACAGTAACATCACAGTCATAAAGAGACCCCACTGACAAAGACCTGAGTTCAAACCCTGATGCAGTCACTTGGGTTAGTGATTTAATATCTCTGTACTTCATCTTCTTAAGTGGCCTTATAGGTCACTGAAAGAATTAAATGAAATAGTACATTTAAGTTGTCTGTCCAGGAGTCTGGGAGATCATTAAGTTCAACAATTGTTACTGTGATCACTTGTACATCTTTTTATACCATATTATAGTATAAATCCTTTCAGAAACAATGGAGAGTACAAATAATTTTTTGAGGGTACTTATTTACTTTTCCTAAAGCCAATCTGTTATTATTTTTTAATTTGAACGGAGATTAATTCTTCCAGAACACTACACAATGCCTCTCACATCTATTTGTTGAATTACTGTCATTACCTTAGCATTCATCCCATCAGCCTATCAGTAGAAGAACATAGAAACAAAAGAAAGGAAGCCTTTTCTTGGATGTAAGAGGTTTTTTGTTTGGTTTTGTTTTTCCTTTTTTAATCTACAAATGCAAAGGAGTGGGCTACAGAATCTCTAAGGTATCTTTTAATTCTCACATTCTAGAAACCTGTAATATCCATTAGAGTCAAATAATTTTTCCTCTGTTTTGAAGCTACTCCTTTTTAGCTTTGCCAACATTCTCCCTTAAATGACCTCTTTCTTTCCAAAATGTCATCTAATATGGTTTGTATTTTCTAGAGTGCCTTGTCTCTTCACTTTCACCTTCTTTGTGCAATCTTTAAAATAATAGAAATCTTGTTTTCATAATCAAGATCTATTGCTAAAAATTCTACTAAGTCATATATACACCAGGGAGGGTGGTCTGTTTTCTAGATGGTTTCTAAATACAGCTTCATTAAATCACCTGGTAGCCACTTAATGGGGGACCTGTGGACGAAACAAGTCATGTGCTAAGTCAAATCTATGAAACATTTGTCTAGCCAAGAAAAAAAAAAATTGCTTGAGGAATAAATGACTCAAGTAGACACTACCAGTTTTCACCTTGGCACTCTGTTAGTCTCCATGTCCTTTTGAGCTTACAGATGGTCTTAATTAAAAACAAGTAGTTTCTAATTTACAACACAGGAAACATTTAGAATTTGTTGTAGAAGTAGAGTTAGTGGAACCTAGTAACCCCAATCTCACCCCCAGACAACTACCTCCATGACTTTAATTCATTTGTACAGATTCCTGATGTATTCATAAGTCTTTTTTATTACAAGTAAAATATCCTTCTATTGCACTTTTTTAAAAAAGGTTGAAAGTCACCATATCGAGACTTGACTTTTCTCCACCTTGTGTCCTTGAGTTGTGTCAAGCTTGTAGTGGGAGCTGACTACAAAGACCAAGTGCCCTGGGTCTGGAAAATTAAAGGCTGATGGGCTTCACCTTTCATATATATCACATTCTCTGTGACATTAGTGTCCTGAGGCTTTGTAAAATGGAATGCTACACTTATCTTCTTGCCATCCAGCTTTTTCTACAAACGCTCTAATAGCTGCTGTTTCACATTGACATTTCCCCTGCTTCACATCATGTATTTAAGAAACAGTCAATTCCACTAACAATTTTTCTAACAGCCTATTCTGCTCAAAAGTATTTAGCCCCATTTTTTAAAGGCAAATACTAACCTTGGAATAATGAATGTCCTTAACCCACCTGCACTTCACTTCACTCTTTGCAATAAACACACACACCAACACTCAATTTGTCAAAGTTTTTCAAGAGGTGAGGGGATGAGGCTGAAGGTCAAATTAAGAATGGTTGTTTTATGGTCTGGGAGACTAGCCAACACTAGTGTTCTTAAGATGGAGCTTGAACTGGACAAAGCTTATGGTATAATCCCAGGAGACCATAAGCCACATACTATTCCGGATGATTCTTACCTGTTCCTTACAACTCACATTCTGTGTAAAAGGTGGCTTGATATTGACATTATTTGCATTTAGACACCAACGCTTTTATAAAAATAGATAGAAGTGACTGGCTTTTTATTTCACCGAAGTTTTCTTAATTCTTTTATTTCCAGAGTTTGGGAAGTTCCTTAGGCGTAATAATTGTTCATTATGAACTTAACAAATACATTTCTTTTCTTTTATTTTTTATTGTATATATTTAAGGTATACAACATGATTGATGTTTTGATATACACAAGTGATTACCACAGTCAAGCCACTTAAGACATCCATCATCTCACATAGTTATCTTGTGTGTGTATATGTATTAAGAACACCTAAGGCCGGGCGCGGTGGCTCAAGCCTGTAATCCCAGCACTTTGGGAGGCCGAGACGGGCAGATCACAAGGTCAGGAGATCGAGACCATCCTGCTTAACACAGTGAAACCCCGTCTCTACTAAAATACAAAAAATTAGCCGGGCGTGTTGGCAGGCGCCTGTAGTCCCAGCTACTTGGGAGGCTGAGGCAGGAGAATGGCATGAACCCGGGAGGTGGAGCTTGCAGTGAGCTGAGATCCGGCCACTGCACTCCAGCCTGGGCGACAGAGCAAGACTCCGTCTCAAAAAAAAAAAAAAAAGAACACCTAAAATCTACTCTTTTAGCAATTTATAATATAAGTACAATGTTAGTAACTAAGGTTTTCATGCTGGATATTGTATCTCTAGACTAGTCATCCTACATATCTGCAACTTTATACCCTTTGACCGACATCACCCTTGTATTTCTTTTATAAAATTTTTAAAAAGCTTTTCCTAGGTAAATTTCAGTATCTCTAAAAACTTTCATATCTTAATATTAAACTATTTGAATCTTCAACTAATAGTTCTATTCATAAACTAAATACAATTTTTCAATGTGGAATGAGTGAGCAAATAGGAGTTAAAAAGAGTATAACCTTCAAGTTGAGTCTTCATCTCTTTTCAGCTCCAGGCATCTTCATGCCATTAGTACACACAGAAGAAATGGTTCTGTGACCTTGGAAGGAAAAGGTCTATGAACCAGTTCTGCTTGTGAGATGAGAGGGGCCTTTGGAGCAGCTGTAATTAAGCCAAGAGCTCTGTAGGACCAGATAGTTACTCTTTATTCTAAAAGAAATAATTCTTTAAAATCCGTACCTAAGTTGGAGGGTTCAAATTTAACTCAACTAGAGAAAAGCCACAAAGATGATTAAAGGGTTGCTAGGTAGTATCTATTGGGAAAGAACAAAGAAACTAGGATTATTCCACCTGGTGAAGGGAAAACTGATGGGTGATTTTAAAACATTCTTAACGTATTTGATCAGTTATTCCAGTGACCAGCTGTTCTCTATCTACAATGAGGACAGAACCAAAAGAAAGAGCCTTAAATTCCAATATGAAAAATGTAGATTAGATCTAAGAAAAATTTCTCTGAGAGTGAGGTTTTTAATATTGGAATGAAATAGCCACTCTGAAGTCTTTAAATCTGACATAGATTACCATCTTCCTGTAGAAGAGAGTTGTGGTACTAATGGAAGGTCAGAGGATAAATTCTTTCATTGTCCCTTCTATACCTATAAAATCTATGTTTTTTGAGTCAGTTTCTTTTGCATCTATTGAGCATGTAGAATTACTTGTGTAAGAAAGTACTGAAGGCAGTGAAGTTAACCATCAAAGATTAAAACGGTCCAGTAGATAAAGGTTCTTTTTTATGTAGAGGATTCTCAGACCTACACAAAGCAGCTCTAGACTACAGTAAACTCCTACCTTTGTTGATCTCACAGTCATACACAAACACTATCCTCTTTACCTATCCTGGAAGAAGTAAAGAGAAATAGAAAGGAAAAAAAAAGCACGTTTATTTAGAAATAGAAAGAAAAAAAAAAAGCACGAAAAATAGCTGAAAAACAGGCATTGAATTCCCTAAGTCATGCGCAATAGTAAAACAGTGTCTACACTGTGAATTATCTTTTTCCACTTTCCAATATTTTAGTATCCACTGACATACTAAAAAAAGCAGGAGATAATATCCTTATACTCACAGACTATATCAGGAAAAGTGTCACTTTGTAGGCCTTCCTATGATTATGCTTCATTTAAAAGTACTTACAAGATTCCACTCTTCCCCTTCTATTGCAGTAATTTGCAACAATTTTAAGCAACTTTGCAAAGTGAATAAAAAGGAGTTGAAGCATCTGCAATTCAAGGCATTTAAGCTTTAATTCACAAACTGCAGCCCTGAGAATAATTACGAGGGCCTAGTTATTTTCTGCTATGTTGCACATAAAAGGCATCCGATCACTTTTTAAAAAAATACCCAAGATGCAGTATTTTTAGAATTGTTATCATTCTTCACTTGAGCGATTCAATAACTGCAGCACTTGCACTGCAGTCCTCAAAAGAGCTTACATAACCAAACACATACAATCACAGAGGCTTCAAATTAAGTGTCTGGGTAGTGCATTGCCTCACAGAATATTTGATGAAGGGCATGAAGCAAATCTTTTAAAATTTGCTCCCCAGAAACTCTTAGTACTATGATAATATAGTGCCCGATAAATATGCGGATCACTAGAAAAATATTTTGTGTCTTGGTATCTCTGTATTTTTATAATCTCTATTCAAAGAGTCATAAACTAAAAGTCACTTAATACACTGGATAACTAATATTATCTGATTTTTAAAAGTAAACCTCCAACTTTCTCAATATGGCACTACAATTGACACAGTTAAGACAAAATTTAAGAGTTCTGCTTCTGTCATATCTTAGGAAGGGTTTCAGTGACCATATTATATAATTGATTATCTAAACCTAGATACCTTGAGAGTAAAGGAGGCCCCATTGATAATTACACCAGAATTGGGGGGGTGGGGGAAACGAACTTTCCCAGGCAAACCTAGAAAATATGAACATCCTTATCATAGACCAATACGGTCTAGTTTGTTATAGCCAAATATAGGAATCTGCAAGGTCTCTAGGAATTTGGTCCTCTGGGTTGGGACTGGTATACAGGAGGTAATTAACTGGTATGAAGGTGCAGAAAGGAAGTTTATTTTGGAGGTCAAAGCATCTATCAAAAGCCAGTCTGGAGAAGTCAGCAATGATGGAAGCCAAACTTGAAATAACAAAGGTATCCTATCATATGTGTGGAGCATGGTGATGCGAGAAGAAAATGCAGGAACATTTCAGAGTACCAGACAAGCAGGGAAAGAATCAGTAAGCCCTTGGAATTGAATCTAATCATCCAATTACCTATAAGCATTATATGAATACCTGCTGTGAACCAAAGTCTACCTTAACCCTCGGTTCATGAGTACAGCAGTAGCTACCAACAGAGGGTATACCTAAAAACAAAGCAGATGATTGTTTACAAAACCTACAGCACAAAGTAAGGATTAAATCTGAAAGAAAAAGATAGAAGTCCTATGTTAAGAATCACGGAACAGAAATAGGACAGAGCTTCAGTTAATACAACTATACCCCAAAGGTAGCAGCAAAAAAATGACTTGATGATTAAAGACAGGCAAATTTATATCACATGATAGGAACTTGTCCCAGGGATCAGGATCAGGGTTAGGCCGGCTGATGGAAGACCAGGGTGCCTTGCCCATGGGGAGGGGAGACATGCAGAGGCCAGGCCTAAAAACTAGTTTTTCGATGAACCTCTAGTTGCTTTTTTGTTAAAAAGCAAAAAAAAAATTAAAAAGCATAAACAATACATAAAATGAAAACATTAACAGCAATAAGGATACCTAAAGTAGGAAAAAATATTTAAGCATGAAAATAGATACTATCATAGCAGACACTTCAAATTTCTAAGACTGCTCAGATGCAACATTTTAAAACAATGACAATAATAATGATTAATATTCAAATTGTCCTCAAGGTGTTACATGCAAATGTCAATATCTTAACATAAAATTAAGCAGAGATATTAAATGCAAATGACAAATCTATACAGTAAGCTGGTAGAGCTAGAAAACTACTCGTTCTAGCCGTAAATAAATAATTAAAGTAAAAGTAAGCTCTAGAGAGTACATCATTTTCATCTACATCAATGAAATTCTGACCTTGGATAGTCAAACAGGGTAAAGACATTAAATGATATTCTAACTGATGAGTGAGTACTCCACCAAATCTCAAGGAATTCTTGTTTTCTCAAAAGTTATTTGATATCTTAATGTATCCACTTTCCTACCAAGTTTATGATAATTAGTACATCTATATCTTTATAAATTTTTAAAAATCTGAGTAGGCATTCAACAAATCTTAAAATTGTATAAATACTTTAGAATTAAATTATATTCCGATTTAATTCTTCTACAAAATTGACACTACTATGCTCATTTTTCTCCTGTATATGATTCTATTCTCTTTCTCTTACCTACTCTGTGGTAAACTTCTTCATTAATTTATTTATCTACTTTACAAACTTGTTAAATCATTAAGGAGGAGGCCTCTGTTTTAGGGTTTGTAAGGGACACAAGGATGAAACCAAACATGAGTCCTATCTTCAAGCTTAGGTGGAAAATGCACAAAATACGCCCTGGAATGCAAGGTAGGTTCAGAAGATGAACAAATTATTTCTATATAGGAAACTTACATCTGAACTGGGATTTAAAAGGGGAAGAATGTAATAAAAGACCTAAAAAACAAAAGGCTTGATGTTTGTGCATGTGAGAAATGGAAAGTGTTCCAGATCAGCTGGAACATAGAAAAAGGAAGTAAAGAAAGATAAGCTTGAGACCAGGTGTGGTGGTTCACGCCTGTAATCCCAGCACTTTGGGAAGCTGAGGTGGGCAGATCGCTTGAGGTCAGGAATTCAAGACCAGCCTGGCCAACATGGTAAAACCCCGTCTCTACCAAAAATACAAAAATTAGCCGGGCATGGTCCTGTAATCCAAGCTATTCAGGAAGCCGAGTGAAGCAGGAGAATGGCTTGAATCCAGGAGGTGGAGTTTGCAGTGAGCAGAGATGGAACCACTGCACTCCAGCCTGGGTGACACAGCAAGACTGGAAAAAACAAGATGGGAGGGAAGGAGGATTGAAAATGTGGAAAGGAGCCCATCATGGAAGGCCTGAATGTCAGGTAAGGAAAAGTGAAAGAAAGGAAGCCAGTTAACGCTTTTATGTAGCAAAACAGCAATTAAGACCAGCTCAAACTATTAGACAAGCCTACAGACAGTCACATGGGACTGAGTCAGGGAACATGTAATATTGCTTAGGTACAATGCAAGGGCTTTAACACCAATGAATGTAAGAATCATAGGAAAGGAAGACCTGGAGGAAGTTAACACTGAAAAAACAGTAAATAGACAGATAGAGGAGGAGCATATTTAGCAGATGAAGTTAGTCTTGAACGTGCTAGGTGGGAAGTAAAACTAAAGCATTCTACATGGGATAACTACCAGGTAGTTAAAAACATGTATCTTCAACTCAGAAGATCAACACCTAAAGCAAAGATTTGAGATTCATCAGAACAGATGACACCAAGAGGAAGACTATAGAAACATAAGAGACAAGATCCAAGTAAAACATCAAGGGATGCTTTTAGCCAGCAAAGGCAAGAAACGGGTCAAGAAGGGAGAGAGATAAGAGAAAGAAGAGAATCAAGAGAGCTTACTGTCATGAAAGTCAAGGGAAGCAAAGTTCACAGAAGGAGGTATAGTCAACAGAGTTAATTGCTAAAAGAGTTGAAAAGACCTGAGAAAAACTCATATTGTCCCAAGTCAAGATAATATATGAGAATATTCTACCTTCTACACATACCTATATAAATGTATTGCTACAATTATAACTACTATTATTCTCTAGTCCTTAGCCAGGGTAATTTGAAACCTTTTATTCTTCATCTAGCTTATTCAGAATTCTAAGTATTCAAGAGAATTAATATTTCCTTTTTTTAGACTCTCAAACTTTTCATCAATAAATACGCATATATTCAACTATGGCAAAGATTTATTTTACTAACAAGTGTGTCCAGAATATATCTTGACCCTAGAAGAAGGTTGAAATCTTCACTGGTTATCAGGGCAGTTTTGTTGACAAAGGCCCCTGCTCCAGCCACCCATTAGACTAGCAGTAGTGAAGACAATGAATCCAGAGCCGCATTGTACTTGGCTCTACACTCTGCTTGCCTCCACGGACACAGCATTTCAGAAGTACCCCATACAAAAAGAATCAGCATCTTCCTATCTTCATAAATGACATGAAAATAAGCATCCATCTATCTCCACCCATGCCATACAGTAAAGTCAAGCCAAAGCACTAGTACCTCCCAGCTGCCAGGCTCCTCCTCCCATGCCCTGCAGGGGATCAAGTTTGTCAGACATCAGTCCAGCTCTCTGGTGAACAGCTGATCAGTGAGGAGTGGGTGAAATAGCCACCAAGCAGCTGCACCATTTTTCAGGGACAAAGCATGATGGTTAATGTCTATGGGAAGATGAATGTAAGGAAACAGCAGTTAAAGTCCTTGATAAGAAGAAGCACTGCTCAAGTCAGCCCCTGGCCAAAAATTTTCCAATTGCTTTTCTGACATCCCTCATATAAGGAAGACAGTCAGCTAGTGGCATACAATTAACTCTGTGGTTCATGGACTTATTCAGCATATACTTAATGTATATCCACTAGGTGCCAGATATTGTAATAAAGACTAGATATTTTATCAACTTAACTAACTTACATACATGATAGACACTGTCCAGGAATGTCTTCTTTTCTTCAAATCTAGTCCGGCCTTTAAAAGCCCAACTCAAATACCAGCTCCTCTAGGAAGGTTTCTCTGAGTCTCCATAGGCAAAAGTAACGACTTTTCTCTAAATTCTCACAGCACTCTATCTGGACCTCTGTTATGGAACATGATGAACATTCCACATTTTAATTCCTTATATGCATCATCTCCTAATAGACAATAAGTAACTTGAAGCCAAGATTCATGTGATCTTCATATCTCATATCTCTAACATCTTCATATTCCCCAGAACATAATGTAGTTCTTTGCATAATTAATGAATTAATAAACTACCTGCTGTCCACCTTGGCCCAACACAGTTAGACGCTTGGGGTGGGTGGGGAGGGAATCATCTATTCTCTTTTTCTTTTTTTTTTTTTGAGACGGAGTCTTGCTCTGTCGCCCGGGCTGGAGGCTGGAGTGCAGTGGCCGGATCTCAGCTCACTGCAAGCTCCGCCTCCCAGGTTCACGCCATTTTCCTGCCTCAGCCTCCCCAGTAGCTGGGATTACAGGCGCCCGCCACCTCGCCTGGCTAGTTTTTTGTATTTTTTAGTAGAGACAGGATTTCACCGTCTTAGCCAGGATGGTCTCGATCTCCTGACCTCGTGATCCACCCGTCTCGGCCTACCAAAGTGCTGGGATTACAGGCTTGAGCCACCGCGCCCGGCGTATTCACTACAGCTAAAATCAATTTTAAAATTTAAATGGAGAGACAAAATAAACAACAAAACTGTTTTTATATATCAATGTAATACAGTAAATAATCATAATTCCAATGTCAATAATACCGAACGTAGCACACTTTGATTAAGATAGGTTTTAACTTCACTTTTACATCTATTAAAGAAAGGATTTACTAAAAAGAAAAATTTATTAAATATTCATGACCTCCTTAAGCTTTGTAGATGAACTGTTTTTAGGTATTTTTAAAACATCAATTATACTAAAGTCTTACATATTCATTGAAAGAGACCAAATAACATTCCAACTTTGCTCTATCAACAAAACATTTGTTAGCAAGGAAGCTGGGTAACTGTATGTACTTGAGATAATTTTAAAATTATACTTACTTATAAATAATCTATATAATTATACTTTGTAAATTCACCCCCCACTTGCTTCAAATGCTCTAATTTCATGAGAGAAATCTTAATGTGTGGAGGATACTGAAGCACTTAAGGGCTACATTGACTAAGTAAATGAAAGGTAGGAATCAAAACCCACTTTTTTTGTGGAAGAGACGGACAACCAGTAGTACTGGGGGTATGTTACAGTGGAAAGAGTAACAGCTTAAGAGTTTGAAGACCTAGATTCTAGGCCCCATGCTGGTATGATGAGCTCTTTGTCCTGGGGCAAGAAATTTAAACTTTCCAGGTCTGTTCACTTTTCTAAAAATGTCAGCTTGATAGATTTGCTATAAAATAAGATAACAATAGTCTCATTATGAATTGTCTCCAAGATATATTATAGAGAATTAGTATCGTCCAAACAACATAAAGGCTTTAAGGCATAAATATCTGGGAGGAGATAAACTTACTAACCATATGTATTAGAGTTTTCAAGAGATATTGAACAAATAGGAGACATACACACAGAGACACATACACACACACACAGAAGATACACACACAGAGACACACACACAAACACACATACACACACACACACACACACATATGGAGAGAGAGAATGTAAAGAATTACTTTACATGATTATGGAAGATGAGAAGTTCAAGTCCCAAGACCTACAGCTGGCAAGCTGGAGAACCAAAAGAGCCAATGGTGTAGTTTTGGTTCAAGTCTTAAGACCTGAGAACCAGGAGAGCCGATGGTGTGAGTTCCAGTCCAAGTCTGATCCCAAAGGTAGAAGTCCGTGCCCCAGCTTGATGATAGAGAAAGCAAATTCTCCCTTATTCTACCTTTTTGCTCTATTCAGGCCTTTCAGTGGCTTGGAAGAGGTTTTCCCATATTGGGGTGGGCCATCTACTTTACTGAGTATACCAATGTAAATGTTAATCACATCCAGAAACAGCTTCACAAACACACCCAGAATAATAATTAACCAAATATGTGGGCACTCTGTAGATCAGTCAAGTTGTCACATAACACTAGCCACCACAAGTTCACCCTTGTTAACTCATATACATCCTCTTAAACCATACTTAATCTCCAATTAAAGACAATAACAAGGTTATAACTCTGCCTAACGTAATACAATTCTGCATAAAACCAAAAACACATTAACCCTTTCCCCAGAAGAGGATGTAAAGTGCTTAAGTTATGTTTATATCTTTTTCTTGATATCCCATAATTTAAATACTATGATGTAAAATTAATACTACTTAATACTATGATATGAAAGTGATACATCTTATGATACATAATAAGGGAATCAGGGAAGAAAACAGATTTTTGCTTAATATATTTACATATATTTACACACACATATATTTACACACACACATACACACAAACATATTCATAACAAAATAAAGAGTAAATACTCAGGATAATTATAATTCTTGTTTTTGTAGCTGGTCATGTGGTCATAGATGGTATTGATAACTACCTTCTTCTACCACCCATTCTGTATTCCCTTTGCCTCCAGCAATCACATCAGCTGACTATGTTTCTTTACCTGGTAGAGTGACTCAAACCTTCATTCCTGAAGGATCTAGGCTGTTAGCAGTGCTGTCTGGATTGGGTTGTTATAGTTTTCCATTGACATGAATCACAGGGCATGGTAGACTAAGAGACACCCTAGGAGATCCCCTATATACCACACATACACCTCCTTATCTTCATGGTAGAATAGCCGTCCAATTTCCCCTTGCTAGTCAGGATCAGTCACCCCAGCCAGCACAGTAACTCCCTTCTTTGCCTGTTGGTTCAGAGGCATAAGGAATCCAAAGTGGCCAGGGAGCAATCTTAACTTTCATTTCAATGGAATCATTGTTGTGTCTCCTGATAGAAGCATTCTTCTTTTGGGAACTGAGACCTCTAGACCAGCAGAGCATAAGGTCATGGGAACAGGAAGCAAAAATTTTGCTAGTTGGTCACTAAGGGTAATAGTGAGTGGTGCCACTCCCATTTTTACCCTTGATTCCTAGACCCATAAATTCTGGCTATGAGAGAAATAGCACCATATATTTAACACTGATTCAGAGGATATACAGTCTTTTGGAGAACCTTGCCTCAGCCTTGCAAGGTATTGCCACCTGAAGTGGCACTGTAACTGAGACTTCAAAAGGCCTTTCCACCGTCTTTCAAGCCAGCAGCTTCAGAATGTTGGGGAACATTGTAAGGCCAATGAATTCCATAAGCATGGGACTTTTGCCCCACTTCTTTAGCTGTAAAGTGAGTTCTGATCAGAAGCAATGTTGTGTGTATGCTGCTAGGGTAGATAAGACATTCTATGAGTTCATGGTAGTTTAGCAAAAACATTACATATAGGGAAGGCAAATCCATATCTACAGTGTCTATTCCAGTAAGAACAAAATACTGCCCCTTCTACAATGGAAGCGGTCCAATGAAATCAACCTGCCACCAGGTAGCTGGCTGATCACCCTGGCCAATAGTGCCATATCAGGAACTAAGTGCTGGTGTCTGCTGCTGTCAGATTGGGTACTCAGCAGTGGCTGTACCCAGATCATCTTTTGTGAGTGGAAGTCCACATTGCTGAGCCCATGTACAACCTTTATCCCTGCCACGGTGGCTACTTTATGAGCCAACTGGGTGAGAACAGGTGTGTGGCTGGGGCAAGAGGCTCACTGGTATCCACAAAAACTGTCACCCTATCTACTTGATTATTAAAATCCTCTTCTACTGAGGTCACCCTTTGGTGAGCATTTACATAGAGCACAAACATCTTCATGTTTTTTGCCCATTCAGGTGGGTCTATCCATATACCTCTTCTCCAAATTTCCTTGTCACCAATGTTCCAATCAGTTCCTTCCAAGTCCCTGACTGTCCAGAAGAATCACTGGATACAACCCATGAATCAGTATACAATCGCATGTCTGGTCATTTCTCCTTCCAAGCAAAGTTTACAACCAGGTGCACAGCTTGAACTCTGCCCACCAGGCAAATTTTCCTTTACCACTGTCCTTCAGGGGTATCCCAGAAAAGGACTATAGTGTTATTGCTGTCCACTTTCACGTGGTGCCTGTGGAAACATCTGTAAAGCTGGCCCAGGTCTTTCCTCCTCTCTCAACTGATCATAGCAAACTTTCTGTGAGGCCAGAGGCATAGGCTAGGATAAAGAAGGCAAGGCAGCGGGAGCTGGGATCATATGTTTCTGGACTGCTTCCTTATGTAACTTACTTGTGTCTTGTCTTTCCTACTGGAAATTGAGTCAATTAGCTCTTTAAATCTAATCAAATGAGAAAGCCAATTCCAGAAACCCCATAACCAATTCAGAAAACTCAAACTAAAGGTTCTGTTCCTCTAGAACCACACTTGGTACCAAAATCTATATTACGCAGGATTCTCCTGAGAAACAGAGACAATATGATGGTGTAAGGAGATTTATGATAAGGAATTTGTGCACATGATTATGGAGGCTGAAAGGTTCCAAGATCTTCAGCCAGCAAGGTAGAGACCCAGGAGAGTTGGAAGTATAATTCCAACCTGAGTCCTAAGGCCTGAGAACCAGGAAAGCCAAAGGTATAAGCCCCAGCCCAAGTCTGAGTTGAAAGGCAGGAGAGACCGGCTGGGCGCGGTGGCTCAAGCCTGTAATCCCAGCACTTCGGGAGGCCGAGACGGGCGGATCACGAGGTCAGGAGATGGAGACCATCCTGGCTAACACGGTGAAACCCTGTCTCTACTAAAAAATACAAAAAACTAGCCGGGCGAGGTGGCAGGCGCCTGTAGTCCCAGCTACTCGGGAGGCTGAGGCAGGAGAATGGCGTGAACCCGGCAGGCGGAGCTTGCAGTGAGCTGAGATCCGGCCACTGCACTCCAGCTGGGGCGACAGAGTGAGACTCCGTCTCAAAAAAAAAAAAAGAAAAAAAAAGAAAGGCAGGAGAAGACCTATGCCCTAGCTTGAAGACAGGCAGGGAGAGCAAATTTTCCCTTACCCTGCTTTTTCGTTCTATTTGGGCCCATCCACATTGGGGAAGGCCACCTGCTTTACTCAGTCTATGGAATTAACTGTTTATCTCATCCAGAAACACCCTAATAGACACATCCAGAAAAATGTTTAACCAAATATTTGGGTACCATACAGCCCGGCCAAGTTGACACACAAAATTAACTATCATACCGCAGTTTAAAAACTCATAAACATTTACTTTAATTAACTTCTTACTCAAAAAATCTAGGTGTTTTTTCCACCTAGAATCACTCTAAAATCCACTTTTTGACCAACGCCAAATAATAACAATGTTAGAAAAATAAAGTATTTCTTTTTACAGGATTTTTAAAAGTAAAAAATTTTTTAAAGAATTGTTTAAAGAAGAAACGAAGAAAAACCCTGATGAATCCCACTAACAAGTTGTGGTATAGATCATTTTATGTCACCACAGCCAGAAAAGACTATGCATTGTATGTCTTAATCACTATCATAATTAATATTTGTAAGGGAATTTGTAGTTTAAATGTGCCTTTTGTCTCAGTACTCAATTTGATTCTCAAAGCAATCCTATGAGGAAGGTAGAGTAACATTATTAGTATTATTATTGTTCATTTCATTTGCCAAAGACATTGAGGCTGAAGGGGGTTTATTTAAATCACTTACCCAAGGTCACAAGCCTGGGAAAGCTATTGAGCAGTTTCCTGTGGTCTGCACTCACATAATAGCAACAATAGGGTGCTATGTACACATAGCCATATGTTTATATATATATTAGTATGTGTGTATATACATACATATCTGTTCATGTGTAATATATTTAATATATGCCCCCTCATTTTCACCAACCCTGGATTATCAACTCCTTAAACATAGGAACGATGTTGTACTCATCTTTCTGTCTCCAACAATGTTTACAGAAGTGCCTTGCATACAGTACATAGTAAATAAATTTTGGTTAAATTGAGCTGAATTTAAAGAAATTCCTTTAATAAGCTTGACTATTAACATATTTTGATCAATATGCTTAAAAATAAGACACACTGCCCAGCAAAGAGATTTTTCTAGATTTTTGACAGGGTTTTCAAACCACTAAATATATTCTTTTAAAAGACTTCTGTATGTCTCTAGATAATCTCCAAAAGAAAAAAAAAAAAGGAAAAAGAGAAAATTAGCATTTGTTGAGCTTCTATCATGCACCAGGCACTGTGCTAAGTGCTTTCACAGAATTATTTTAGTTCCAAAAAGCACTAATGCAAATACTAGGCTAACAAAATCTCACCTGTCAGGGATGAATTGGAGTCACTGGGCAAGGAAAATCCTGTCTTCTATTAAGTGAAAGCTGGCAATTGAACTATTATTAAAAATAAGTATCCCGTTTGGGTGGGAAAATGCCTTTTCTCAATGAAAGTTTACTTGATGGGAGATCTCTGCCATTGGGGACAATATGAATATGACTTTTGTAATTTATCAAAAATTCTGAGCTTAACCATAATGAAAAATTATTTTGCCCATAAAATGGTACCCTTGTAATATTTAAACTCATATATTTCAAGGATAACTTCATCTTATATTCCAAATTAATTTAAAAAATAAAACTTAAATCACAAAACCCAAAAAATGCCACATTGCTAAAACAAACCCAGATCCCACTGAAGTTGAAAATTTGGTGCAAAGCTCACAGGGCTTGTGGTTTGGGTGTTTTCCAAATGTATTTCAACTGCTGCTCTAAAGCCACGGCTCTCCCCTAAGTAGAGTGTCTCTGAATGGTAAGGAGGATGAATATCTGTAGTCGGACAGACTACCTAGAGAATCCTTATGGAAACCCCTTCCCTCCTCGCAACTACCCCATCTCCCAAATGAGAAACTGCTCATTCATTCATTCAAACAAGCATTATTATGCACTGGACTCTTTTTAAAAACCTCTTTACCTTTTCTGGTTTTCCCCTAAGCCAGAAGAAAAGTCAGAAGCTGATAGAAAAATGAAAATAGCAACAACAAATAAATTCTTCTCATTAAAATGCTTGGTAATTTCATAATATTGATGCTTTCTGACAGTCTCCTCTATATTTACCTCACAATGAATACTACATCTGTTATATGCTCCAACAAAACTTGCTTTGAGTTTAGAACATTTCAATTCCATTCTGCTCTTGCACCCTTAGTAAGTTAAGTAAAATGAGTATTTTACAGAAGATTTCAAGTGACAGTCCAGAAGTCACAAATGGCGTTTAGAACAGAGCATACCTAGTTCCCACATCATCTGCTCATCAATGCTAATGTCACCTCATCCCACATGAACCTGAAACCTTTCCTAAAGCAGCCACATGGAGAAACTACTTGTGGATATGAACATGTTAAGCATTGTTTGTGTGTGTGTGTGTGTGTGTGTGTGTGTGTGTGTGTCTGTGTGTGTGTGTGTTTGAGTACAAATTTAACCTAGAGAGAAGAGCAAAAGAGTTTACCATATTGTTTTAAAGTAGCCTTCTGGTGCTATATGTCTGATATTTTGCAAAATTAAACAATCAATAGTTAAATGGTAAGATTTTTTTCATTCAGAAAATGTATGGACAGTTAAATAAATTTTCTTCAGATCAAATTCACCTTCACAGCCATTTCACATGAATATTTGAGAGGTAACTGAATTTCTGTGATCTCAAACGGTTTTTTAATTTATTTTTTTAAAAATAAGAGTAGAAAAGGTAATCAGGGATAATGATTAAACAAGTTTTAGTTCCAAGTCTTATTACTCACATTTTTCCAATTTCACAGAAGCCTCATTTCTAACCAGTGTTTGGCTGACATAATGTTAACACTCATAGAGCTTTTGTGGCAAAACAGTGAAAATACTAGGTACTCAAAAGACCTAAGTTGACCTCTGACTTGCCACTATCATTATAGGATGCCTTGGCAAGTTCTTTTAAATCTTTATGTCTGAGTTTCTTCCTCTGTAAAACAAGGTGGTTGTTCTAGATCACACCTAAACCTCTTTCTAGTCTATATTCTGTGATTATTTTTAATATTTTATCTTTGAGATAACTGGAATCTAAGAAAGTTAACTGAATCAGGGAAAAGTCTTCTCTGGGTCACTACTAATCCCCTAACAAGAACTTAACTAACTTGACCACACCGACAAGTTTCCCTTAGCAATTTTATCTAGGCTCATCTATCTACAGAAAAAGGTGGTTTATATCATTCCGTATGAGTCAGTATTTTGCTGAGATAAGTACTTTTCACAATAGCATCTGTTCAATCAAATGAAATTCCTAGTCTAATTGCTACATAAAAGATCATTATATCATTCGTAACATCTGTACAAATAAAATTTCTAGATATGTAAGGGGTTTGGAAGATTTTATATTTCATATATCATGTTCCCACAACTTGTCTTCATGCTGCACTTAAGAATCCAACGTGAAGATAAATTTTCACCCTCAGTCTGAAATGTAATTTCACATAAAACCAGTTTATTATTACATCTCTTTGTAGTTCCTTTCTTATATTTTTAGAGTATTAACTCATTCCATGCTTAAAACAGAAAGACAATTACTGTGCTATTCATCTATGAAAGATGATCATGTACAGTTTAACATCTGGTAAGCAAAAGAAAATCATGATTACTTCTCTTAATGTAGGAAGAGTCCCTATCAGGAAAGCAACTTGAACTATAAAGAAATATTTGGATAGGAAGATAAGGAACAGAAGGAGCAAATGAAACTTGTCAGGGGGCTACTGTGTTCTATCCTTCCATAGACTTTTAGTGCTCATAGTAACTCCATTAGGCAGGCTGTTTCCATTTACAAACGAGTAAACCAATATCAAAGACATTGTTATTCCACAACTAAGCATGGTGTAGTTGGAATTCAGGCCCAGCATGGTCTCCCTCGATGAGGTTATGCTGCCTCCAGATCAAAGGTAATGGGACAGCATATGCAGTTTATGACGAAGTGGGCATGTAAAGGAAAGAGAAATTAGTCCCAGATTGAAACGTCATAGACTGTACACTCCAGAAAAGAACAGTGAAGAAGGAATTAAGAGGAGAACCAAAACTTAGCAATGGTCACCAACATGAAGAAGAAAAGAGAATTTCAAAGAAAGGATGGTGGGAAACGTTAAGCATTAAGAAGCTGGTAAAATATGAGAACACACTGACCACCTGTTAGTGATATCCCCATTAACCTAAGGAGACACCTATAAATCATTGATGCCTTTTTCTCCCTTACCAGTTAACAGAGCCCAATTGAGTTCCAGCCCTTCCTTTCCATTCTTCCTGCTGCCACCCAATCTCAGACTCATCATTTCACAGCTGAACAAATGTACTGGCGTTGTCTTCAGTTTGTGCCCTGGTCCATCTACACTTCATATTTTCCAGCTTAATATTCCTAAAACACTGTTTTGACCATATTACACTTCTGTGCAGAAATCAAAATGGTTTTCCACTAACCATATGGTATTCATCCTTATAGTCTTTTCCACTGCCCATATGCATTTTCACATTAAAGCTGAATCCCAATATTGCCCTAGTCAACCTGTGGGCTCTATAACCATTTTACTAGCTGTTTGACCTGCTGTAAGCTAATTATTCTATCTGTACCTCAGTATATCATCTGTAAAATGGGAATAAATAACAGCATGTACCTCTCATAATTATTTTGAGAATAAAATATGTAAAATACTTGGAACAGTGCCTGCACTGTTCAATAAGTTCTTTAAAAGTATCAGTAATCACTATCATTGTTACATTATTAAGTTTATAATAAAATAATGCAATTATAATTGCTATTGCTTTTTTAGCCAAATACTGTATAACATCTCAACATAAATGTTATTAACAATAATAATGATAGCAATGTTGGCACCAAGACTTAAACACAAGTAATATGGCTTTAAAGTTATGCTTTTAACCACTATGCTATAATCCCATTAAAAACTATCTGATTAATGTCATTAAATATAATTCCAAGCATTTGTTCTTGCTATTTTCTATATCTAAAGGATCTTCTCATTCTCAAATTATCAAATTCTTAAATATAATCATTAAAAATCCAGCACAATTACTACCCCTTTTAAGACATCTTTTTTTCCAGCTAAAAGTTATGGTCTAACAATTTTGAATTCTATTTACACTTTCATCTTCATTTTATGTGGCACTTAATAATTTATTGTTAGTAAATTTTAACCCACTATATTTTCATATTACATCAAAGTTTACAAATCACTTTTAAATATATGTGATATATTTTTATAAGTGATAACTCCTTATGTTTGCTTTCTCTGTGTAAAGCCCCTGAGGGCAGCGACTGTGAATTACACCTCTATGTAATGTCACTGTCCCTTAGTACTGCACCTTACATAAAGGAGGCCTGTATAGATTCCCGTGTGGAGATTATTGATCCCTCACATGCAAGTAGTTTCAATAGAGTGGTTGAAAAAAGTAACCAAACTACTTTTCACAATGAGAAAAAAAAAAAATCAATCGAGGTTTTCAGATACTAAATCTCATTTTTCTTTAAGAAATGGCTTTTCAACTTTAAAAGAATCCATTTTTATTTAAAATGTCTGATGCTGCAAACTGTCACCTGTTTTTTCCAAATATGTTGTTGGTACTTCTTAATCACTAGAAAAATGGGGTTTCATTGCCATGGTGACTGGAAGAATAAGTCTGTAGACAGGAACTACAATTCTGTCACTGTGAATAATGGCATTTTCCTTCCCTACATCTTTATTTTGATTTAATATATAAAGCCCAAAGGCAAGCTTGATTAATTTCCATTACACAAGGCATTACCCTAGTTCTGCTGCAGTAGGAATGCCACATTAAACTTCGACAGCACAGTCTTACCAAGACTTGTGGTTACCTTCAAAGATTATAGTTAGAATTACCCAAAGCATCAATTTAAACATGTAATATATATTCATGTTTATGCTTCTAAGTATTTGCATTCACATAAACAACCTTTGATGTGTGTGCAGGCAGATAGCTAGTATTTCCATTTTTTATACCTATCTCTGGCATCTATACTTTTCTCTGGCATCCCATTAAAGCAATGCCAGTTTCAAAACAACAGAAAAACAGAAAGGAAAAGACACAAGCAATGTAGCCAGAGGCTGCCCTATCATCCATGCATTGCATGCTTTGTGGGAAGAGTCTTGAAAACAGCGATTTAGTTTACGACTAATAGGAGATGCATGAACTCTTTCTCAAATTTTTACTGGAAAGCTAGAACTCCCACTTATGAGTTAAGGTGCAACTGTACCAAGTACAAAGTAGAACAGGTGAAAAACTGTCCTTAGTTTAACCCAGTTCCTTATTCAAAGCTGCCTCCATTTTCCACATCAATATTTTGGCAATGTTTTCTTTGCTAGATATCATATTGTAAGTTCTTTGAAATATCTTTTTATTCAATAGATATTGGTCAACAGCAAGCAAGAGAAGAAATATTCTCATAATAAGCTGAGTCCTTTATTTGGAGAGAGCTACATAGAAAGTAACAGAGAAAACAGTGGGTCAAATTTTTTTTTTAAATTGCGTACAATGGGGAAGGAGTAACGATTTTGTAACTTAAACAGGGAATACACATCTCTACTCATACAAGTGACCATTATTGTTTTAATATATCTTATCCCCCCTCCCAAAGTCTTATCTTGAAAGTATACTGTTTGTTTAGGATTTCTGTTTGTTTGTTTTGTTGGTTTTTTCATTTGTTTTTTTGAGGCGGAGTCTCACTGTGTCACCCAGGCTGGAGTGCAGTGGCACAATCTCGGCTCACTGCAAGCTCTGCCTCCTGGGTTCAAGCCATTCTCCTGCCTCAGTCTCTTGAGTAGCTGAGACTACAGGTACATACCACCACACCCGGCTAATTTTTGTATTTTTAATAGAGATGGGCGTTTCACCATGTTGGCCAGGCTGGTCTCAAATTCCTGACCTCAAGAGATCCGCCTGCCTTGGTCTCCCAAAGTGCTGGGATTACAGGCGTGAGCCACCATGCCTGGCCATATACTGGTTTTTGTCTGTTTGTTCTCTTAAGCTGTATTACAAGAAAAATTAAGGTATATGAAATAGGTAGCCATATTATGTAAATTATGGCATATCTTTATCATGTAAATATTAAGAACAATGTTTATGAAGATTTTTAACTACGTGAAAAATGTTTAAATAATATTAAATGAAAAAGTAAAATAAAACATAGCATATCTCAATTATGAAAAAATGTATTTTACATTAAACAAAGCAAAAGGACACATGCTAAAACATTAACGGTTGTCACCATGGGTGAGTAGAACTATTTTTCCTATAAGTTCTATATGCTACATTTTCTCCCAAAAAGTTTATATTAATTTCACAATCAAGAGGGAAAAAAACAACATTGCAAAAGAAAAAAGATTTTCAAAAGTTAGTTTCAGAGGAAATATCAAGATGAAAGGACTAGCCCAATTTATTTCTATATGTAAAAGTAATCTTAAATTACAAGAATGATATAAATTATTGTTATTGTTATTACCATTTTTCAAAATAAAGCAACAGGGGATATTTCTGATAAAAACTGGGAGGTAAAAACCATAGAAGTGCTTAAGCAGCCTTACTTCAAATTACTGTATTTCAAAATATATTTCCTTGAGATTTTATTATCTTTAGTCTTAAAATCAAAAATAGCATTCCTCACATTACACAGTTTAACTCTAGGCATTATAAGTGATAATTATGTATTTAATTGAAACCAGCTTTTAAATATAAAGAAATTAGACTGGGCACGGTAGCTCATTCCTGTAATCCCAGCTCTTTGGGAGGCGAGTCGGTCACCTGAGGTCAGGAGTTCAAAACCAGCCTGGTCAACATCGCGAAACCTTATCTCTACTAAAAATACAAAAATTAGCCAGGTGTGGTGGAGCATGCCTGTAGACCCAGCTACCTGGGAGGCTGGGACACAAGAATCGCTTGAACCCAGGTGGGTGTAGGGGAGCAGAAGTTGCAATGAGTCAAAATTGTGCCATGGCCCTCCAGCATAGGCAACAAAGCAAGACTCTGTCTCTAAAATAAAGAAATGTAAAGAAATTCATTTTGTTTCCCTTTAGTAGGCAAAGTTTGTTCCCTTGAGCATCGCTGCAAGTATCTGTTATGGTGCTCCCGTAGTAGATTATTATTGACTTACACAGGTAATAATAGTATAGGCAAGTAATATTTTGATATACAATAATTTCAAACATCCTTGTTCCATGTTGTTTTCCTTTCATTCCCCTAAAGTAGGGCACTTTTCATCAATACAAGAATAAGTGGTAAGAGAACATACCTTCATGGGCCAGCATCATCTTGATTTCTAACCTGTTCATTTAAGAGCATTTCCCCATCTTCCCACACATTTATTTATCTACTATATTTTTAAATGCATGAAATAATGCAAGCTCTAAAAGCCTCCTACAGGCCAGGTGCAGTGACTCACACCTGTAATCTCAGCACTTTGGGAGGCCGAGGCTGGTGGATCATCTGGGGTCAGGAGTTTGAGACCAGCTTGGCCAACATGGCGAAACCCTGTCTCTACTAAAAATACAAAAATTAGCCGGGCATGGTGGCATGCACCTGTAGTACCAGCTACTCAGGAAGCTGAGGCAGGAGAATCGCTTGAACCTGGGAGGCGGAGGATACGGTGAGCAGAGATCGCACCACTGTACTACAGCCTGGGCGACAGAGTAAGACTCTTGTCAAAAAAAAAAAATCCTCCTACATTAGTCACAACCAAGTTTACCTATTAACAAAAAAGTTTAGGGTAAGCATCATACTATATGTTTATAACCACTGTAGGTGGGAAAGAACCATTCATTTCAGTTCATCAGTAAAAGTTATTAATTTCAGAAGCAAAATTTCATCCACTTTGCAAAATGCATATTTATTTCTTTAGAATTTCTGTAATAAGAGTCACAATACAGACAAAACACTGAAATAGTTACACATGTTAACATCCCCAAAAATCATACAAGGTGATTTTAAGTTAAGCACAATAGTATTTCATTAGAGAAAATAAATCTCTGGCAATTTATCTATCAAAACCTTTCAGGTTGGGTGCGATGGGTCATTTAAAAATACAGTAGGTAAATAAATGTGTGGGAGGATGGGGAAATGCTCTTAAATGAACAGGTTAGAAATCAAGATGATGCTGGCCCGTGAAGGCATGTTCTCTTACCACTTATTCTTGCATTGATGAAAAAAGCACTTTGGGAGGCCGAGGTGGGTGGATCACCTGAGGTCAGGAGCTCCAGACCAGCCTGACCAACATGGCGAAACCCCAACTCTACTAAAAGCACAAAAATTAGCTGGACGTGATGGTGGACGCCTGTAATTCCAACCACTTGGGAGGCTGAGGCAGGAGAAACACTTGAACCTGGGAAACTGAGGTGGCAGTGAGCCAAGATTGCACCATTGCACTCCAGCCTGGGCGACAGAGCAAGACTCCGTCTCAAAACAACAACAACAACAACAAGAAAGCTTTCAAACTAAGAGCAATATTTTTAAATCGTAAATTACGAAGTATTTTACAATATATCATGTTGGGGAGCTGCTGGCGATATATTTTAAAAGAACACAATAATGGGCCTTTAAAGAGCAGTAGTCCTTTCACTGAATTCAGTGCTAAATGGATTTTTATTATCCCAGTTAATGACAGAGGGTGGCATGCTCAAAAAGCTGCAAATACTAGTAAGAAAAATAATTAAAATATTAGAAAACAAGAGTTGTATGTAAGGGGAGAAATTGGATAGTGGAGGGAAACAGGGAAAACTTGGTAATGATATAAGTGTATTGGGCTCTCGATTTCACCGATGAAAAATCAGAAATGAGTTTATATTAAAGCAGAGAAATTTAAGTTAGATATTAAAAAGAATTCCCTAAAGTTTATTGGTTTCTACAATCAATTGCCATGGGAAACTATAGCTCTCTTCCCTTGGAAATTGCTAGGAAATTGATGGACAGAACGATAAACTGAACATTGTTTAAAACAAAGCCCTCTCTGCCTCAGGAATTTCATACTGTATTATTGCTGCCTTGCTTTCTGTCACTGAACACTGGGCCCTCTGCTCTCTACTACTTACTTTTACTAAATATTCTTCTCTCCTACTGCCTTGAGAAGGCATTTAGCAATATGACATAAAAGATACTGTGCTCTACTAAGAAGGAAAAACAAAACAGCACACCTCCTCAAACGTTCATTCATTGATGTTTGCTAAATGTCCTCTATGGACCAAGCACCATGAGAAACCATGAGAAGCTCTCGGCATACAATGGTGAGCAAGACAGCCATTTCACTCATGTCACTTAGAGCCTAATGGAACAGACAAACTGTACAAGAAGAAGTAACAATAAAAGGATTTTAAGAACAAATTATTTTTAAGAAACAAAATTCTATGAAATTCAGATTTCTGTGAAAGTATATAAGCAAGTTAACTTAAGCTTCAAAAAGGAAAAGAAGCTTACGCTTAGAATTAAAGGCTAAGGAGGGTGAAGGCTCTCCAATAACATCTTGGGTGAAGGCCCAAAAGTTGAAAACAGAAAACAACAGAAAATGGTGCGACCAGGAGAGGGAAGGGTGAAAGACTCAGCTAAGCAGGATAATGAAAACTTCAGCCTGTTAGCCATGCTGCATGGTTGGGTTTTATTAGGGATTGCACAGATTTCACTTTACAAGGAACACTCTGGGTATGGTATGGAGAACACACGGAGGAGAGCGATAATGGAGTGGGGGAAACACATTGGTAGCTGTTACCATCACACAAGAAACAATACTGGTTGGCAGAACTAAAGGAGTCGCAGAAGGAACAGAGAGAAATGGACAAACTTGAGAAAATCGCGAGGAAAATAGACAGGACATGGTGAATGAAAAATTATGGGTGGTGCCAGGAAAGTCAAGAATAGTTCTCAAGTGTCTGGTGCGAACGATGAGCATCATTCACTGAGAAAAGCCTGGGCGAAGAGCAGATTCAGTGGGGAATGGGGAATGACAGATTCAGTCTCAGCCATTTTTAATTGGAGATGCCCAACTACAGATCAGGCCCACTGATCAAATTCCCCCAAGACAATTTCAAATGAAATCCAGCAACATGTGGTATCATTGGCACTCCCTGGTTTACAAGTATCTTCAGCATTCCCACTCATTCCCACCAATGAGAACCACGTGGTTTTGACGCTAATGTTAAATAATTAATTAATTTCATTATATTTGATAAAGATCAACATCACCTTTGTTGAAGGAAGGAAATGTTTTCCAACTTAGAAACACAGTCTTGCTAAAAGAAAGGTTAACTTCTTTTAGCATAATTTCTAGTTAATCTATTTATAATGCCTTTTTTTACATAAAGAAGACGGAAAGTAAGTTCAGGTCCAAGTTCATGAATCATGCTCTTGTTCAGACATATTTGACATTTCCAATTTTAGCCATGTCACTAAGATGGAAAAATTCATGATTTAGTAAGCCAAGCAAAGTTCACTGATCATCCAGTATTTAATTAGAAAATCCTCAAGTTTTCAGGGCAAACCATAAGCTATATCTGTTTTAACTCTGCTATTCTATTAACCTATCTATTAACATTCGGGAGCTGAAATACTGCACAGTATTCAGCATGAGCTACAGCTTTGAATTCATGATCACATAGGCAATAAATACTCTGCACTGAAGGCCAAAGGACAATTTAGACAGCCCTGGTTCCTTTAAATAAATCAACTATGCTTTCTCTTTAGTATCTCTTTCCAATTAACAGTAACATTTTCCTTATATTTTTTCCATCAAACTAAAGTTATAATTAAGGCAAGAAATACCTATTCTTGCATGTGTTTTCTTATAGTAATAACAGTACGTGTGCGTGTGTGTGTGTGTGTGTGTGTGTTAAAGAGGAGCAGGAAGTGTTTGTGTTTTTACGTCATTTGAACTATATAAAGAATTCAAGATACCACAACTGGAGAATACCAGTGATGTCAGGATTCTTCTCCAGAACAGCCACTGTTGCGGTCCAGTGCTGCACACCACCAGACCTTCCTAAATGTTACTTTCAAATCGTTCATCTGCTTTCTCTCATTATCTGCCTGCTAAATGGTAATTTAAAACAGGCAACATTAAGAGGATAAGCGCTCACAAAAGCAACCAAAGAAAATGGAAAGAATGTAACAAATTTTACTGGCATACATTTTTTAAGCAATAGAAACTAAAACCAAGTCATGTCAGCATACAGCCATTTCTCTGGATTCCTCTCAGATTAATCTCATGCTTTTCCATAGCTCTTCTCTTCTCTCAGGTACTTTTCTTTCTGCTACCAATACTATCTCCAAACATTTCCTGTGCTAAAGCTTTTTTAAAACAGCGTTCTCTCTTGAGAAGTAACAGGTGCAACCGTTAAAGAGTTAAAAGCTTGAACTTGAATAAGACAGAGCTAACTTCTGCTACTTAAAAGTTACATGACACATGAAAGTTTTTTAACTTCTTTAGGGCTCATTTATCCTGTCTATTAAATTAGGATAACAAGTTGTTGTAAAAATTAACTAAGATAATACATGAAAAAGATCTTAAAACAGTGCTTGGTAGTCAGAATAATGAATGTCAGCTATTATTTTTCTAATTTGCTTGGCAGGCTATGGATGAACAGCTGAGGAAGTGAACAAGCTATAATTATTCTCTGGAAATGATGAGGTGAAGACGAATGACCTTCAGATATCTTCACATGACAATGGAGCAATTTGAAGAAGGAACGCCAATATCAATCTCATGCCTTAAGCAGTGTAACAGAATTTTTTAAAGACTCCATTGACCCTAAAATAGACTTTGTGGATTGTTTATGTTGTTGGCACTAACCCTATGAAGATATGGGGGGTCAGGAAGGATATACTAATAATCTAGGACAGGCTTTCATAAATAAATGGTTGCCTCCTGACCAGTCGGCATGACCTCAGTCTGTAATGTTTATATCCATCACTACAATAAAAAAAAAAAAAAATAGTATTCATTGTAGGAAGAGAAGATAAAGATTACTCTCAACCATAGAAAAAGTGACATGAAAATGTGGATACAAATCTTTTTTCTGTACATTTGAATTACATTTTCTTCAAGCAAAAACCAAGTAGCAATTATAGTTATAAACTGAACCCATGACTTTTGTGTTGTTAGCTTTTTTGGGACTCCTCTGGGAGCCTTTGCTATTGCACTCCAAGTTATTCTGCTTTATGTCTTAATTAGATTAAACTGCATCACTTGAATCTGAGATCATCCTAAATCTGCTTGCTAAATGGCAATTTAAAACAGGCAACATTAAGAGAATAAGCACTCAGAAAATCAAGGAAAGAAAACAGAAAGAATGTAACAAATTTTACTGGTGTACATTTTTTTAAGCAATAAAAACTGCAACCAAGTGATGTCAGCATGCAGTCCTTTCTCTGATAGAGAGGCTAATGAACCCAAATGCTGACCTATAGCTCTTAAAACCAGATAGGAAAAGTCCACTGAGTTTTCTGTGGGTTTATGAAAAGTGGTATAAATATGGTATCAGAAACTTGCATTCATCGAGCACTAGTGACAAATAACACTGCAAATTCTCATTCCCATAACTGGCAAAATATAGAAAGCCCAATAAATCAGGTTAAATCTTGTATTTACCTATTATTTGAATAAAAGCTTTCTAAAGTCATGGTAAACAAAACACATTTTCAATTCAAAACATTAAATATTCTCTCCTATTCAATTGTATTTGTAAAGATCCAGAAATCTCAAAAAGAAAAACAAATCAAATAAACTAGAAAAGAACCCAATTAAAAGAAAATCTTCAATGTCTCCCATCAAACTAAATGCATTTCCATTGTAAGTTTTTAGTGTTATAATCAAACAAGATATTTTAACTCTTCAGTTTCTTCTTTAGTCAGTACAGTATATCTCCTTTATGGATAACATCATAAATGTTGAATCATCCCTAATCGAAAAATCTGAACTCTGAAGAACTCCAAAATTCAAAACTTTTTGAGCACCAACATGATGTCCAAAAGAAACACTCTGGAGCATTTAGGATTTTGGATTGTCCAGATTAGGGATGCTCAACTGTAAGTATATAATGCAAATATTTCTAACTCAAAAAAAAAATCTGAAATCTAAAATACTTCAGGTCCCAAGCATCTCAGATGAAAGATACTTGACCTATATAAAACAGCCTAAAAGAGCTTTAATCAAAACTGACTCCATCTGACGTTTGGATCTAGTCTATATTGTCTTTCCTTGGTTATGACATACCTCAGTCAAGATCGCTTCATTATTACAAAAAAAAAAAATTGCATTGTAGGAGAAATAATTTGGGGAGAAATCCAAAACTTTAAAATGTCAAGCTAAATTAACCATAAAATCTTCACTGCAAGTACATCATTTTACTGATTGAAAACTCACTTTTGAACATGTTAAAATGAGGTGTGAATATCTGCAATACATGATAAAGAGCACATTGTTTTATCAAAGCACAATTACTTTTGTCACAGGTAACGGCATAGGCATTAAGAGATTGGGTTGACTGAGGAAGGGGAACATCACACACTGGGGCCTGTTGTGGGGTGGGGGGAGGGGGAAGGGATAGTATTAGGAGATATATCTAATGTAAATGATGAGTTAATGGGTGCAGCACACCAACATGGCACATGTATACATATGTAATAAACCTACACGTTGTACACATGTACTCTAGAACTTAAAGTATAATAAAAAAATAAAAAATAAAGAGATTTGGGTGACTGAAAAATGTCTGCAATAATCTGAACATTTTCCTTTTTCTTTGCTTTGCTTTCTTTTCAGGAGACTATTAAAATTAGATAAGCATTTATGTCTATTTTTTCATGATTCTTGTATCCATTTAATGCTGTAAATTATTGTTGCTGTGAGGTGAGAAAATGACGACCACTGCTCAAGTTTATAAAGGATATGGAACATAGCTACTTGCATGCATAGGACACCTCTAGAAAAATACACAAGTTATCAGTTACTGTGATTTCTTCTGGGTAGATGAGCAGTTTGGCTCATGGGTGGGGTAAGACCTCTTTCACCTTTCTGTTCCTGTACAATGAACCTGTGTAACCCTTTTAAAAACAACAAAATATTCTAAAATTAAACATATAGAGCCGAAGACGTGCAAATTTAAAACTATCATTTATGAAACAGATTACATGTCAGTCATGATAACCTAAAATGTATAAACCAGAAGAAGTAATCTCTAAAGAAGATTTCTTCCACTGCTCAGAGGAAACAAATCCAGATGCCTTGAGGCACAGCAAAGCTAGCCCCAATGGTGTGAGCTGGCTCAACAGAAGAACAAGCTTCCCAGCTTGTGAGACCAAAGGCTCCCTCTTTCTAAGGAGACCACTTCCTCAACTAGGAGGCTTCCTGTGGCTCCCACCATCATGGTTACCTCACTGTTACCATCCCTCCACCCATCCCTATAAAGATGCAAAGTCTTAAAGGGCAGGTCCCTCTCCTACAGCCTTCTCCTGGAGAATACAGTCCAGCACTGCTTCATGACATCTCAAGGATTCTGGCACACTTGGTTACTTCTCCACTTTTGAGTTCCTCAATTACTCCGATCTCATATTTTACCATGTGACACTAATGGTATATGCAACCAAGCTCCTTTTGCATAAAATTAAACCCATGTATTTACTCAGTAAATATTTTTTGCGACTATACTATGTGTCAGGTCCTGTGTTGGGCACCTGGAAAACCTATGGCATATAATTATATCAATAAAAATTAGAATCTAAAGATCATAATTATCTAATACCTTGCCAGTATAATTACTAAAACTCACTTATTGAATACCCTCCTCTGAGCCAGCAATGTACTAAATGCCTACTATACATTATTTCTAATTCTTGATAGATATTAATATTTCAATTTTATGGATGAGGAAACTGAGACTGGAAGGATTTTAGTTATTTGCCAAGCCCAGATAGTGGGTAAATAGCTGAGCCAGAATTAGGCACAGGTCTCTCTCTCTGGTTCCAAAGGCTGAGCCCCTTCCACTGGCTACACCACTGCTGCCTCAGTAGAAAATAATCAAGATTCTTTTTGCATCAGTTTTGAATATAATGCTATTTTTCTTTTTTTATTATTATTGTTACACAAAATCACTTAGGTGCAAATTTCCTAGCAACATAGAAAAGCAAAACTAAAATGTAAATTTAATGAAGGCCAATAAAATAAGGTTCTTGGTTAAAGGAAGTTGGAAGAGAAAATGCCCAATTTTATAGTGTACTAAATTCTACTTCACCTACCTGAAAACTATATTATGTATTTCCTTTGGCCTTCTTTTCTCTTTGACCTTAAATAAGCAGCTAATAAAGAGAATAAATAGTCTTTCCCTTGGTAAAATAAATTAGGTGAATACGGTTCTTTCACTTAGGTGATGAAGCACTCCCAGAAGACCAACTATGTCAACATCCACCCCTGTCTTCGCAGTAATGTGAAAATCCCATCTACCATCTTGGATTTGCTCTTTGGAGGCCTAAATTTTCAAAGTCTGTGTAATTCATTATATTAAACATTACTGAGTGTCAGTCACATGTTATGAACTATGCAGAAGAGAAATTTGACCAGCATCTTTACAGGGAGTTCTTTACATCAAAAACTTCAACCCTGAACACCACAGTGATTTTTCATACCAATGATTTCCTTCTTACTTCAAATTTTAAGATGGGGGTTAAGAACCTGAGGAGAAAGTATATAATTTTATAGTACTCACACTAAACTTTTTCAAAGAATTTGCAGGAAAAAAATCCTCTCAAAATTCTAACAATGTTTTTATTCTAAGTGGTATTTTCAGTAAATTCTCATTCAACTTGGTATACAGTGTATTTTTGTAAATTTTTTTAAAGTTAAAAATAAAGGGTGGGCATGGTGGCTCACGCCTATAATCCTAGCATTTTGAGAGGCTGAGGCAGGTGGATTGCTTGAGCCCAAGAGTTCAAGACCAGCCCGGGCAACGTGAAGCCCCATCTCCACAATAAATACAAAATTAACCAGTCACGGTGATGTGTGCCTGTAGCTCCTGCCACTCAGGATGCTGAGGCAGGAGAGTCCCCTGAGCCCGAGAGGTCAAGGCTGCAGTGAGCCATGATCACCACCGCACTCTAGCCTGGACAACACAATGAGACTCTGTCTCAAAAATAAATCAAATAAAAATCAAGGTTATATCTCTTTTCAGTTATATTACAACAAAATTATACAGGAGTATGAAAGTGTTCATTGATGTGTGCCACATTGAATAAATGAACTACCACTGGTTACATGCCATTATTTAAATACACCAGCTTGTTACTGCCCTTTCAGAGCCAAATTTTAAAGCAGGAATACATGTTGGAAATCATTTAATCCAATACCCTCATGTAATGGGTATAGAACAGAGGGAATTAATGAGAGTATTAGCTAAGATTAGCCAAATAATCTCCTTTGTAATATGTGTTCATTGGTGTTTGTATTCGTTTCCCAACTGTTCATAAAGTTCTTTGAAAGCAGAGTTTTCCTACCAAATGGAAGTTAAGTATGTACTATGGACAAGGTACTGTGGGAGTTAGGCCCAGAAATAAATAATTGAGATGCAAAGTGGTATTACTACAAAAAGCAATAGATCAAGGCCTAATAAAGCTTCCAACCACGCTTAGAAGATTTGCAGGGAGCCTCATCATCTGAACTGACATTTGAGCATGTCATGAAGTATGGGTAGGCATTTACCAGGCAGAGAACGAGAGTGCTGAACATTCCAGGCAGGGGAGACAAAGTCACACGGTAGGAATAGAGCAGGTCTGAGGGAGTGAAGGCCTCCATGGCTGGGTATTAAGTACGGTGTCAAGTGGGACAGAAAAGGAAAGTTAGGGTCAATTTGGGCTTCATCCAAAAAGCAATGGTGAAGGAATGGAGGTATTTAAGCATGATATAAGATTTGCATTTTAGAAATGTCCCAATATATGCCCCGTGAAAAATCAACGTAGGAAGGGAGGATGGGAAAGGGGAAAGAGGATATATGAAATAAAGACAATGGGGATGAAAAGAGGTCAGATGCCACACATAGTGTTACTTTCTTTGTAATCCACTACAGCCATAGGCTCACTAAGATACTTCATTCTTACCAGATTCTCAATTGATTAAAAAAACAAAGATTATAGTAATTGTCCTCATTACTAAGAAGAAATCTTCCAATAAAAGGTAATGGATTTTTAAATTAAAAATTAATTGTGTAAAAAATATATCCCCAATTGTTTATTTAACTAGATGCTAACAACTGAACATTTTAATTTAGCTCAAATTGCTAAGTGTCATGCAGAGTCTTATACACTCCTACAGAAGGAGCAAATTGGCACTGAACTACATCAGTAAATTAGGCTGTTAAATAATCATCAATACACAGAAAAGTAATATAACCTTTATATTTCCTGCTTATTAGAAAACGACGAATTGCCAACTTGTCAAAACAATATGTTCTCATATGATTATTACTTTTGAATAGATAAAATTAGTTGGTTGAAAGCAATTATATTTGACCCAGTGGTTTCCAATTATCAAAAGTACTAAAGACAACCTTTCTCTGTTCAATAGCAATCCTGTTTTAAGGCTAATAATCACTCTGTACATCACCAGAAAACCTATCCTTATAATTAGAAAAATAAGACACTAACACCTCCACCTTGGGCAAACAGCCTTACCCCGGGTCTCAGTTTTCTTATATGCAAATTGCGACAGTTATGCCCGTCAGATCTACTGTCCAAGTTATTGCTTGGAATCAAATAAGACAATTAATGTGAGATCAATTATAAACTGTAAAAAAAAATGAAAACAAATTAAGGAATCTTTTAAATACACCAAGTTGTTACTACCCTTTCACAGCCAAATTTTAAAGCAAGAATATTTGTTGGAAATTATTTAATCCAATCCCCTCATGTAATGGGTACAGGTGGCAAAAATCAGAACTACTAATCATCTTTTCTCAGAATTCATAGCACACACAGTATCACTCACTTGAAAATCAGTCTTGGATGGTATCATATTCCTTTGCATATACATTGCACCATTTTGAATTTTTCAAAGTATCTTTTATTTTCCTTTCAATCAAATGTTCTATTTACCTTTTTGATTAAAAAATTGATAATCAAAAGTTCAAAGTCTACTCTTCCAATTCCCTAATTAAACATACCCTAATTTTCTGTGTACAAATTACTTTCATCTCAAATTTCTAAGCCATAAGGATGGACATAGCAAAAACAGATGAAAAAAATATATACCGTTTTATAAGATTCTAATAAATCAACAGCTATTCTTTTTAGCTTTAGACTGGTTTACAGAGAGAGGAATGATTTCCTCAGATTAGTTAACAACTATGGAAAGATTGTTTATTTCCATATAATGAATAGCTAATAAAGAGTCTTTCATCTAATATTTTATATTAACATTGTTGAATATCTGGAACATATGCCAAAACATCCTAAAGAAAAGAGGCAGACATTTTAAAATGCTAAACATTATCTTGCCAATTAATTTTTGTTAAAACAAATAATTCAAGAATTCATAGAAATATGCACCGCTATCTTTTCCTTTTTAAAATTAAACTAAGAACTTAAGACCCTTGAAAATATTAATTGGAAAATGATATTTTATATATGTAACTAGAAAATAATTACAAAATTCAGAAAGTTAAACAGGCACAATGGTTATTTAATAACCTGGTACAAAACATATGTCTATAATACACATTGTCTAGGAATATTATACTGTGAATCTTCTTATATAACACGTGAATAACTCTCTCTATGAAAATTCTCAGTATGTGTCGGCACAGTGAAACCATTGATCATATACTACCTCAAATAATTGAGACCCAGAGTTTTTGGTTATTGAAATTCCCTTTCATTGTACTTAAAATACAAAATTAGTTTTTAGACAGAGGTACATGTATACACAATGGCCCTCTTTATGAAGCCAATGTTTTATTAAAACCCCTTTTTGTCACTCTACAAAAGGGCACTCTGAGCCTACCAACAAAACAGCTGAAAAGAACAGTAGCAATGAGTAAATGTCCCCCCGCTGGATCTACAAAAAGTGTATGTTCCCCTCATGAAGAAGGCGTGCACGTAGCATGGCTGGGAAGCAAGTACTGGGTCTATTGTGTATTGTGTATGATCTCAAGTAGAGAAAACCATCTGTCCTTTTGCCCTGAAAAAGGACCCCCTGTGAGCCTCTTCTCACGAGTCATTATAGTTTCCTTCAACCCTGACACTAAACAGGCTTTGAACTGACGGCTATCTGTCACAAAAAGTTCATCTCTAGCTATTTTTCCCCAGAGGTTTCATAGGGTTTAGGCTAAGGTGACCAACCATGTCCTAACAAAAAGATTAGTGTGTGCCAGCATAAAGTGAGACAGAGATGTGTGACCCACTTGCCATACAGAATGGAGAACAGTGAATGTAGTCAACTACAGAATACGCAAAGGCGCCTGGGGGAAAAGAAATGAGAATGGCTGAGGGCTTCTGTCTTCTCTTGGAAACAAGTGCTCTTTAATGCTAACAAGCATTCTCTCAAAGAATTGTAATGATCCTGTCTCCTTCACTGTTTCTTCAAGAAATATTCGTAGAAATGACAATTCCTATTCAACCCCAGGCAAACTTAAAACTGGAGTGCAATATTAGGTTTCTCTCTGTAAAGTTTTTTTTAGAAGGTAATCACTTGGTAGGGTTGTTGAATTGTCACAGTCCCTAGGGTTTGTCTAGCCACCACCCTGATGCCAAAATGGCAAGAGGCCTTCTACAGCATTTTCAGAGAAAGTCGTGTGAGCATTTTCCTTCCTCACAGCCTCCCTCCACCACCCCTGCTTCTCAATCCACTGGGCAAACACCTACCCATTATTCAGCATTCAACTCAAAGACAACCTTTTCTATAGACTTCCGTGCTCATTCTTCTCCTCCATATATACTGCTGTCATAGAACTGATAACATTTAATTGTCATTACACGTTCTTACTGGATGATAAGCCCTCAAGGATAAAGATTGTCTTATTTCTTAGCCGGGTGTAGTGGCTCAAGCCTATAATCCCAGCAGTTTGGGAGGCTGAGGCAGGTGGATCACCTGAGGTCAGGAGATCAAGACCATCCTGGCTAACATGGTGAAACTTCATCTCTACTAAAACTACAAAAAATTAGCTGGGCATGGTGGTGGGTGCCTGTAATCCCAGCTACTCGGGAGGCTGAGGCAGGAGAATCACTTGAACCCAGAAGGCAGAGGTTACAGTGAGCCAAGATCGCATCATTGCATTCCAGCTTGGGTGACAGACCAAGACTCTGTCTCAAAAAAAAAAAAAAAAATTGTCTTATTTTTTATACGTCTAACACAGTACTTGCCATAGTAGGTGCTTAACAACTATTTATAGTACAATTCTTTTGAGGGAAATCTTACAAAACTGGGTTTTATTCAACTTACTGAGCAGAAGAGAGGACCACCTTGAAGAAGTCTTAGCAGAATCTCGAAAAGGGTAGAAGAGGTTAGGGAAGGAAACATTCAGGGTTTCAGCGGCTGGTGTCAGTCATAGAGTAGTTTCAGGGTAGAAATTAGTCAGTGTGGCCTAGGCAGGAATTGCTCTATACTGAATTCTTGAATTCTCTCAATGATGGTGAGCCCACCACATGAAAAGAAAGCCATTTTTTAAACAATCTTGTTAGAGGGGGAAAGTTCTCTTATTTTCAACAGAAATGTGCTCCCTGTTCATTCCACCCTGGGACCCAAGTTCTGCCCTGTAGTAGAAATAGCCCACCACACATTGGAAGACAACTACCACGCTTTCCTTAACATCACTACCACCAACCACTTCTAGTTCTTGTCCTTTGCAAGGTAAATGTTTCCATTCTCTTCTGCTGTTATTCCTACAAGATACATTTTAGATGCTTTCATCTTCATTGCTCCCACCTGGAACTGCTCTAATTTGTAACCATTTCCTTCTAAATGAAACAAAATACTGCATGCATGATTCAAACTGTGCATCATGTAATAGAACTACTATTAGTTTGTTCCTGGAACAATATTGTTATTAATATTGCATTAATTATTCCCCTTTAGCCTTCTCCTTGGTATCCCTCTCTCCTTGCTTCTGAAAGGGATGATTAAAAACTTCAATAGAATTTAGGAATTCTGTTTCCTCAATGACCATGTATTTAACCAAACAGAGAGAACTCGTGTATAAAGTCCATTATTATCCATACATTCATACTAATTTAGAGCTTTTGTTAAAACCACAGATTACAAGCAGTTGCTTCAAATAATTAGTCTGGTTGAAAGACAGAAAGAAGAGTGGGGCTAGGGTGGGAGCTGAAGAGTGGGGGAGGAAAAATCTTAACTGAATTCTTCAGTTTTGAAATAGATTTTTTAAAAATATTCTCTTCTGAAAGTATCTAGCAACTAAATTAGGTTTGTCCTATGTGAAAATGTCAGAACAATATCCCCAGAGAACCTATATTTTCATATACTTCAAACAACAAATAAGAGTCTTTGTTGAAAATACCAACACATAAATCACAGAAAAATTTCACTTAATATTAAATACCCTTGGAATCTTCCAGAGAACTTAGATTATATAGCATTTCCATGTATCCATTTTTGATTCTACAGTCCAATATTTGAGTTTTCTGGCCCAACTAATACATTTTATTATTATGTTATATACCATGACTTGCATGTTAATATAATTTCCCATTTCTAGAACTGCAAACAAAATGTGTTATTATTGGCCGGGCGCGGTGGCTCAGGCCTCTAATCCCAGCACTTTGGGAGGCCGAGGCTGGTGGATCACGAGGTCAGGAGATCAAGGCCATCCTGGCTAACATGGTGAAACCCCATCTCTACTAAAAATACAAAAAATTAGCCGGGGATGGTGGCACATGCCTGTAGTCCCACTTACTCGGGAGGCTGAGGCAGAAGAATCACTTGAATCCAGGAGGTGGAAGTTGCAGTGAGCCGAGATCACACCACTGCACTCCCGTCTGGGCAACAGAGCGAGACTCCGTCTCGAAAAAAAAAAAAAAAAAAAGAAAGTGCTATTATTTTAATGAGCTTGACCTGAATCAGCATATCTACTCAGGTCACCTCTCTACAGCACAGAACTAGAACCTGATCTATACAATTTCAAATCCAACATAATCTACTTGTCAGGGAGCATGCAGCTATGTAGCTTTATAAATGTTCAGTGATTATATCCTTTGTCTGGCATTCATATTTCTTATATGTTGAAATGGTATCTTACAAAAAAATATTTGGCAGTTTCATCAAAGAAAAAGGTTGGATGGCTTAAACTATTAATTTGTATTTAATTTAGTCCTATAATTCTTTGGGAAATGTTTTATATGTTTTTCCTGGGAAAGTTATATTTGTAGAGCTGAAGGTCCATTGGCCAGCTCCTTGAGTATTCTGAAAAACTAAATATACTATCAAATATATATGAAATGTATTCTTATGAAAATTTACAATACAATACACTGAGTATTTAGGTCTGGCTAATTGCAGGAAATTGCCTTCTGTTAATGATGTAGTTAAAACAAAAATATTGTCCCCATGGAACACCTTCTAGTTTCAATTCTGTTCATAAAGAATTTGGTGAGTCGGCACAATGTTCACGTCCCTTAAAGGACTCTCTCTTGACAAATGATTCTTTTTTAAGAAGAGCTTCTTAGTCCTTTAGACTGTTCTAACAAAAATACCATAAAATAGGTAGCTTATAAAATTAACATTGATTTCCCACAGTTCTGGAGGCTGGGAAGTTGAAAATCAAGGTGCCAGAAGATTCAGTACCTGGTGAGGGCCCGCTTCCTCTTGAATGGCACCTTCTAGCTGTGTTCACACTTGGTGGAAGGGGCATGTCAACTCCCTACGGACCTTTTTATGTGGGCACTAATCCAATTTATCTGACCTCTGTCCTCATGAACTCGTCACCTCTCAAAAGACCTACCTCTTAATTCTATCACACTGGAGATTCATTTTTAACATACGACTTTTGGGCAGGGGGCGGGGGAGACACAGACACCCAGACCACATCAAAAAATAAATTAATCCTCTAATTTGTTGTAACTGGTTCACAATTCTATTTTAATTTCTGCATTAATTATATGACTTACTGTAAGATTTTCATAGTCAAGAACATAGTCAAGGACCAAGTTCACAATTCTATTTTAATTCCTGCATTAATTATATGGCTTACTGTAAGATTTCCAAGTCAAAGAAAGCACATAGTCAAGGACACAGATTTCGTGTTTGGCCAGTAAGAAGGGAATTTTAGGATTTTTTAAAAATATACCTCTCTGGCTGGGTGCAGTGACTCACGCCAGCAATCCCTGTGCTTTGGGAGGTTGAGACCATCCTGGGCAAAATAACAAGACTCCATCTCTACAAAAAATTAAAAGATTAGCCAGGTCTGGTGGCGCACATCTCAGTCTCAGCTGCTCCAGAAGCTGAGCTGAGAACTGCTTGGGTCCAGGATTTTGAGGCGATAGTGAGCCCTGACTGTGAGCTTGGGTGACAGAGCAAGACCCTGTCTCAGTCAACTAAAATAAAAAAAATACCTGCCTCAAAATTGGAAATAAACTGTGATTTTTTGAAAAGTAAAATGTTTATAAAAGTAAACTAATATGAAAGATAAATGTATACACAGGCACACACACGTGTTGAAAAGCTTTTATCAATTGCATTAATCATTTTTTGTTAATGAGCCATATCCACAACAACCGTGTGAACATTTGCTCCTTATTCAACTATGTATCTACCTTTCCTCTTTCTCCAGCATCCTGGAACTTTACTTTCTTATCTTACATTTGTTTTCTGTAGATCAAATCAGTTCTGAAAATTCTACACTTGGGGTACCAACATGAACAGTCTGCTCTAATAAAGAATTCTCAATCTGATGATCCTCAGGATACTGAAAGATGAGGCAAGGTCTAAGATCTAGCAAAGGGTTTACATTGTCTTGTGAGGAAACTAGAGTTCCTGGAGCTTTTCCACAAGTTTGGCCTGCACTACCTGGACTGGTCTATCTGGGTCTGCTATAGAAACAAAGATAAAAATTTAAAATGTTAAACACTTCGCAGGACCAAACAATGAAAATGACAACATAATTAAATGTCGAGGCTTACTTTCTCTGGATCACCATCGTGCATTACTATATATTCAAAAGAAGTTTAGAGACAAGAAACACCTCAAATAAACATCAATTCAGAGTATTTTAAAAATTACACATCCATTCAATGGAATTCTACTCAGATCCTAACGCAGCAAAAGATGAGACAGCATAATCTATAAAATACTCTTGCCAAAAATGTTTAACCTGAATCTTATCAAGTTTACAGGTACATAAGAAATAGCAGACAAGTGAAATAACACCATGCATAAACAAATAAATTGAGAACATAGAACGTTCTAACAAATACAATGCATAAACCTTGAGTAGATCTTAGTCTAGGGGAGAAAAGTTAGCTATAAAGACATTCATGAGACAGTGCTGGAAACCTGAACGTATACTGAATATTAGATGACATTAGGAAATTATTTTCTTAGATATGATTAGAGTATTGTGGTTATATCTTTATAAAATTCATGCTGAAATTTTTTTTTCTGAGACAGAGTCTTGCTCTGTCACCCAGGCTGGAGTGTAATGGCAAGATCTCCACTCACTGCAACCTCCACTTACTGGGTTCAAGCGATTCTCCTGCCTCAGCCTCCCAAGTAGCTGGGACTACAGGCACGCACCACCACACCTGACTAATTTTTTGTATTTTTAGTAGAGACGGGGTTTCACCATGTTGGCCAGGCTGGTCTCGAACTCCTGACCTCATGATCCGCCCATCTCAGCCTCCCAAAGTGGCTAAAATACTTAATGGTAAAGTGTCATAATACCTACAGCTTACATTCAAATGGTTCAACAAAATGTATGTGTTTACATACACATGTAGCTATAGATATAAGAAATATAAATATGTAGACAAAGAAAGCACATCTTAAAATGTTAGACTTTAATATTAAATAGGAAGAGAAATTAATTAATTAATTGGGAGAGTATAAGAAAACACTTTACAAAACAGTATGCAAAGGGCTCCTCTAAATAAGTGTAGTTAACTACAAGCAATATATATACTAGTTACCATTCACTAGTTTTCAAAGAATAAAATTACAATTAAACTAAAACTGATCAGGGATTGCTTAACTTTTCTTGATTATCCAGCTTGTAATCAAGTAACCATACAGTACAAAGGTTGTTATAAATTGACTTAAAGTCATTCTCCAAAACTGTTTTCTTGAACAAATTTCCACATCAGTTCCTATGTTTTCCTTACAACAGCAAAAAAAAAAAAAAAAAAAAAAAATCTAAATTCCAAATAAATGAGGTATTTTTTTAAGTGGGAGGGATGAAAATAACAGTTATTTTGACGTTTTAGGCTCCTTTTTAATCAAACAGTAGAAATTTTAATTTCTACTAGCACTCCACCACTCAAACCACCTTAGGAATGTTTAGGTGATCAGACAGTCCCTTCTAGAAGGCACCTGGATAAGAGCTGGTTGTGACCTACAGGGATAACAATGTGTTAACTACTAACAATCTACTCAAAACCATATTTTATATGCACAAAGCTCAATAGCATTTGATAACAGAAAAAGCAACTTCTAAGTTCTTAAATGTTTATTCCATGGTTATTAATCTAATCATTTTGAAGAAAACTGGTCTAAAAGATTATACCCGTCTAGTTAATAAGAAGTAATGGCTAAGCAAAGAAAACCGCAAGAGGGTGTTTTCTTTTTAAAACTATACCTTCATTTTACAGCAATATAAGCACTTTTGTTTGTTATACTACTAAACTTTCTTCCTTAGAAACACTTGCCCCCAAGAACAGTGAGTGCTCTTTCTAAGTCACAGTCGAATGTGCTATTGTTAATATAAGCATAAATTCTCCTAGCTGAGCCTAAGGGGGTATGTCATTATGCCATGCTGCAGGCAGCAGAAAACCAACCCAATGGGAAAAATGATGATTTGCACAGTTAAATTATATACTTTTGCTTCAAGTTTGTTTTTAAAGCTAGTTCATCTCTCAACGAAATCATTTTTTTAATATGAACACAGACATTCATACTAAGCAATTTTTCAGCTACTCTAAAAAACACAGTAAAATGTTGATGGATTTCTGGCTGGGTTTTAAGTCCAGCTCCCCAAAGAGTAAGAACAACAGAAACGAAAGTTCCTGCAAAATCTTCAGGACAAAACGTCAAGAGTGATTATTATTAACAAAAATACTCCTTTGATCTTAGATAACTATAATGTTTTCCCCTCTAAGGCACAAAAATGGAGCCAGTAGCAGAAGTGGAAAAGAACTAAAAGGTGTTGCATAAAAATGAGAAAAAATAATGAAAAAGACAAAGCTGAATCCAATAAAACATCACTGATTTGTGGTACAGTGGAAAAATGAACAGGGATTTTGGAAGGAATTCTGAGAAGGTGTTATTTAACTATTTATAGAGTCAAGAACTGCTAAAGATATTCTTCAATATCATTTGCTAATCATTTATACTATGGTTGTATCACCCTGCCTTTGAGAGTTCACCACAATGCTGGTGGGGATACCTGGAGATCAGAATTTTCTTTCCCTGGCTAATGTGCCATCTAGCTGTTCACATTACGGGTTCATAAAATTAGAATCAGTAATTCCACCTACAGGTAATTATCAACAATGCACACAGATATATTAAGTTTGCCGTGTTCTAGATGTGAAGTCTTGAGAACACTCACTTAAGCTACGTCGTATTAAGGTTACTTGATTCAGGCTATACATAAAAGGCTTTGATGAAACTAAAATCTTTATTGTACCTAATTATGACTAGTTACTACCTAAACTTTATTATTATTGTTCTATGCATTGTAGAGCACTAAAGAAAAAAAGGATAAAGATCATATTTTTAAGGAAAGAAAAATACTATAATGTTCTTAATGAACATAAGAACAAGCTGTATACTCTGAAATGTGTCACACACAAAAATTAAGCAGCATTAAGTAGAGAGGATAATTGAGCTGAAAAGGAGAAATTTATATAAAATACAAGTTACTTCTTTTTTTCTACAAAACTGAAAATATCTCTGTGTATCTGAATTAGATAGCTGCTATAGCTGAGTTGGGTCACTGAACAAAAAGCAGAAGTTCAGGCTTTAGACCTCACTAAATAAAAAGGGTCTCACTCTACTGTATAGGCTGGAGTGCAGTGGCGTGGCCATGGCTCATACAACCTCAAACTTCTGGGCTCAAGCAATCCTCCTGGCTCAACCCACCAGGTAGCTGGGATTACAGGCATGTGCCACCATACCAGGCTAATTTTTCTTTCTTTCTTTTTTTTTTTTTTCAAGAAAGAGTCTCACCATGTTGCCCAGGCTGGTCTCAAACTCCTGGGCTTAAGTGATCCTCCCACCTTGGCATCCCAAAGTGCTAGGACTACAGGCGTGAGTCCCATCAGCTGGCAACGTGTTTTTAAAAATTACTTGAATGCTTTTAGGTAGGTCTTATAATCCAATCTGCTGGCAAGATAGCCTAGTCTAACAAACTTCACACAAGCGTGTTACTTGTCTGACATTTGAGTTTGCCATCTGGCTTTAGACTTTAGTCCGACCCAGAGTATCTTCATTTATACTAACATTTGTTCCTCTTCTCTTCCATTTCTTCCTGCTTTCTAGAAACTCATCAAGCCCTACTTCTGCAAGTTGAGAAACACTTTCTTTATTAACCTTAGAGTATCTCAGCTAAAGTTCTGCAAACCTCCAAACTACTTCCCTCCAAATATCCCTGGTGGAAAACATCTATCAACCCACAGAACAGCTTACTCTTGTTATATTATTTTATCTAAATGCGAAAAAACAGTGTTCTATAACCAAAATCGTTTGGAAAACATGCTATATTATATGCTCCAGTTTGGAGATTCACGAGGCACAAAACCTACAGTAAATAAATCTGCGTGTGTTTAATTTAATGTATCTCTGATTTATTTGATCTTGATATCTTCTTCCTTACATTTGTTAACAATAAAGTGGAAATGGGACCACGTGCTGTGGCTCACGCCTGTAATCCCAGAACTTTGGGAGGCCGAGGCGGGCAGATCACCTGAGGTCGAGTGTTCAAGACCAGTCTGGCCAACATGGCAAAACCCCATCTCTACTAAAAACACAAAAATTAGCCAGGCATGGTGGCACGTGCCTGTAATCCCAGCTACTCAGGAGGCTGAGGCAGGAGAAATACTTGAACCCAGGAGGTGGAGATTGCAGTGAGCCAAGATCGCACCAGTGCACTCCAGCCTGGCCTGGATGACAGAGACTCTGTCAAAAAAAAAGAGAGAGAGAGACAGAAAGAAGGAAGGAA
>NW_012115644.1:3575070-3627515 GCF_000951035.1 Colobus angolensis palliatus
TGGAAGGAAGGAAGGAAGGAAGGAAGGAAGGAAGGAAGGAAGGAAGGAAGGAAGGGAGGGAGGGAGGAAGGAAGGGGAAAAGAAAGAGCAATAGTTCTCTGACGAACACAGTCAAAAGCACTGCAAAGCACAGAAGACAATTAAGTAAATGGATCGTGTAAAAAAGCAATTCCAAAGGTGCTCATAAATAGATTATTGGCAACTAAAAGAGAAAAACTATCAGAAAACCATGGGGCTCTGTGCTGAACTCTCTCATGCTTAGGCATTTTATTACCAAATCAGAAGAAAACACCATTAGTCAGTTTTCATCAAATTTCCAAGTCACATGAAGGCAAAGGAAGCTGGAAATTTATTGAAAGAATAATTATTCCAACAAATTCTGATAAGGCTGGATTTAGGTTTTATAAACATAGATAAATATTTAGTAAAAATATATATGTAGTCTTGAATTTGCCCCCACTACACCCCACCCAGGAAAAAAAAAATCCTATACAATAAAGAGTGAGGAAGACATGACTTAACAGCATATATAAAAAATACTTAAGGATTTTCATCAGTGCTAAATTCAGTATCAACCAATAGAATTATGAGACCAGCAAGAAAGTTATTATAATTTTAGTCTGCCTTACTTAGCAGTATAGTTTCTAGAACCAGGGAAGTTTTTTTCTCTCCCATTCCTGCATATGCCTATCAGGCCACATCTGGAGCTTCATTGAGAATCAAATGCACAACTTTAAGAAAGAAATAGATGAGCTTGAACCTCTGAATGAATTAAGGGAATTTATTCTAAAAATAAAACCATCAATAGGAAATATAATAGGTCATTTTAAATACTAGAAGAGTTATCATAGTACCGAGATACTCAACTTGTTTTTTATGATGTAGAGCGAGAATGGAATATACAGTCAAATGATCCATGCTCTGTAAAGAGAAGAATCTCAACCTAACAAAAAGATGAAGTTTTCTAACAAACTTGTCCAAAATTGAAAGCACTATTTCAAATGATAATCATAAATTGAATGATTTATGTCACCAACCATTACAGCCAGAATGTCACCAAGGGAATTCAAGTATCAAATGTAATGTATGTCTAGACAACCTTCAAACACACTCTCTCCAACACTGAGATTCTAAAATACTAGCCAAGGCAGCATTGTCCCTTGGAGACAACATTATCAGGAATAAGGCAATTCACACAATCTAAAAAAGGGATTATCAGTGCCAGTGGGTGTGAGAAGCTGAATGCTGACTCAAGAGAGCTGATGGTTCAACTTTCAGGATTTTGCAAGCCCACTGTTAAACACAGCGATTATTAAAACAAATTTTATAAACTTACCATTTAAAAATTACCCTAAAAGCAAAGCTAATAAACACTCAAATATCACTTCCTAATGCTACTTTGTTAACTTGAAAGCAACCCTGGTAGGATATTTATAACTGAAAAACTTGCAAATGCTACAAATCAGAGTTGTGTTGTTTTTTGTCGGGTTTTTTTTTTTTAAGTGCTTAAGCATTTATTAGCAGCATACCACATCAGTAATATCTTAGCCGAGAAGAATTGACTGGGCTCCCACATATACAGCTTGAGGCTGGTGGAAGAGAAGTAGGAATCAAAGCAATCTTCCTCAGGAAACAGAAAAATTAGAAACAGGAAATAGTATCTGAACTTTCAAAAGTTATCTGTCATCCTATTAAACTGTGGTATAATTATACAATAGTATATAGCCTTCGAAAAGAATGATGTAAATCAATTTGTGTTAGGAAAATAGGCAACAAACTATAGCAACAGACACCTCTGAACAGAGATGGTATATTGTGTCCCACTTTTAATTCAAATATTTGCATTTTTGTTATATGCATGGATCATTTAATAATAATAACAATACTATCATCAAACACGAAGAAAGAGTTCAACCTTGAGGTACACCTTGAGCATAAGGCAACAGAAGCAGCTACAATGCAGAGGAAAGAACAGCTTTGACAAAACAATAGAAATAGAAATAAAAATTCTTAGGCCCCAGCAGGTACTATAAATGGATGCCTCCTGGTGAGAAGATGATCATATATCCTGACTGTTCTGACTACCCTTCATTTCCTGTTCTTCTAAGAGAACTAGCTGCAGAGTATATATTCTAGTCTTTTTCATTCACTGGGAATAAGTAAAGAATGATTCTCGACTGGGAATGATTTTTGCTTCCTCTGGGACATTTGGTAAGATCTGGAAACAGTTTTGGTTATGGAAGCCAAGGAGTGCAACTGGCATCTAGTGGATAGAAACAAAGGATGCTGCTAAGCATCCTATGATGCACAGACCAGCCCCCAACAATAAAGAATTAACCAATCCAAAATATCAGTAATGGGAAGGTTGAAAATCTGTATACCACTGTTACTGAAGGCCACCTAATTCCATCTCTGTTCTTACAACCCAAGGGAGTCTAACCAAGACCCAGAGATGCCGCCTTCGCTAGAAAACATGACCATGGAGTCTGATCCAACATTTAGGAGAGCCAGCAAGGCTCCAATAACTGCCACGGAAGGCATCTTGGGGAAGGGTTAAAAATGTGACAGTTGACCTAACAACTGGCAGAGATCATTTATCTTCAGAAAAACCATCTCACTGGTGTGTTAGCAGCATTTCTGCAAAGTATCACAATACACACACACACAAAAAAAAATCCAAATACCAATTTCTCTGATAACATGTTGCTATTTTTGAAGTCATGAAAAGTAAACTGGAATTATGAGTTCAAATACCAATTATCATTGTAGTTTTAAAACCGTTAAAATTGAATACGGTTGGCTACAGGCCATACTTGTGTAACTATTAATTCTATTGCAGTCTTCAGTCTGCTTATCTGACACCATTAGTTCTTCACAAGGGTTTAGCAGCCTACTTATTTCCCTAAACAGTCAGGCATTTGGCACAGGGTCTCACCCATGGTAAGTCACAATAAACATTTTATTAGTTAATTAAAAAAATTTTTAAAGACTGCTATACACATGATCTTTCACCTTTGCCTGAGTCTACTGGCATTAGGTAATACCAGAGGTCAGTTATCATCCACAATATATCATTTTTAAATACTAATATCTAAAATGTTTAATATTTATAATTAATCCCTCCTCTACCTAGTAATATGAGACAACCAGAATGTAACTTGCTTTTAAATGAAGAGAAATATTTCCCTACAAAACCCACTAATCCACCTGTAGTTTCAATGGATCCCCTCACCCATAGTCCCCATTCTGACATACTTTCTTCCTAGAATGTATAGGCAAGGCCATCGTCTAGCTTCAGCCATTCTTCTGCCAAAATCCAAGTTGCTGAGGTGGCAGCAACTGAGACAGGCAAGAGCAGAGGAGAGCATCCACATACCTAGGAAGCTGAAGGCCAAGCTGTTTGAGGAGCTGATAAAATGAATGTTGCATGTGGGTAGAAGAGGTAAAGCAAGATCAAACAAGGCAGGCCAATGGGAGACATATGGGCCAAGAATAGACAAACAAATTTTTCAAAGCATGGATTAAAAACAACGACATGCACACGTATGTTTATTGCGGCACTATTCACAATAGCAAAGACTTGGAATCAACCCAAATGTCCATCTGTGACAGACTGGATTAAGAAAATGTGGCACATATACACCATGGAATATTATGCAGCCATAAAAAAGGATGAGTTTGCATCCTTTGTAAGGACATGGATGCAGCTGGAAACCATCATTCTTAGCAAACTATCACAAGAACAGAAAACCAAACACCGCATGTTCTCACTCATAGGTGGGAACTGAACAATGACATCACTTGGACTCGGGAAGGGGAACATCACACATCGGGGCCTATCATGGGGGGGTAGGGGGGAGGGATTGCATTGGGAGTTATACCTGATATAAATGACGAGTTGATGGGTGCAGCACACCAACATGGCACAAGTATACATATGCAACAAACCTGCACATTATGCACATGTACCCTAGAACTTAAAGTATAATAATAATTTAAAAAAAAAAAAAAAAAACAACGTTGTCTGAAGCAACAACACATGCATGAGTAAGATGGGAACTGGCTGGAAGTATCCAAGAAAAAAACAAACTAGGAGATGAGATATCTTAAGTCAAAGCCAGGAGGGCCAAAATAGCAGTATAAAATCCCAGAGGCAACCATATGCTCATATCAAGCAAATGCAGTCTACAGACGAATGGTTTCTCCATTCAAAAAAGTCCTTCAGTCCTTCCCCTTCCTCAGCCTTATTCAGGCTCAGGAATAACTAAGGATTTCCTCCTCTACACCCCTTGCTAGAGAAAAAGGCTAGATATTTTTGTAGATTATGAAACAAATATCATTTATGAGCTCAAAATTTTAAATACAGTAATGGAGTTAGTATAACATGCTCTGTTTGCTCTGTTGCTAAATACACACAGTGAAAAATATAAGACAGGAGCATGGAATTGATTTACTCACAAACATTTTTTTCTAATCACAATGTGGTTCCCTGCAAAATCCCTTATGATGAAAGATGATCTTCAACCCCTTTGTGTATCTTACTTTTCAGGTTTCTTATATTAAATATTTATAATAGGCACCATTATTAATAGGGTGGTTCCCTGAAAGTACAGAAAAGGGAGAAAGGCTAATGTAACTGCCTGTACATAATTCCCCAAAACACAAGACGAGGTCAGCAACTCGTTCTTCAACATTAGTGGAACTATTCATTGGTACCTAAATATAGGAAGCAGAGTCTTCCAAAGTGGTGTCCAACTCAAACAAATTGTCAGTGTTACAATTTTCCACTTTACACTGATGTAAATCATACCACTAATGCAATAGCATAACAATTAGCACCACCCCCATGAGCCTAGCGGATAAAGTATATAAAACCCAAACTCAGAGGAACTGTCCTTTAAATAACTAATTTTAACAGAAACGAAAACATTTAGTCCCCCAAATCCATAGGTTAGGAATATGAAAGGAAACAGAATAATAAATAATCATTACTACCAGGAATACTAAATTACACACACACACACACACACACATATACACAAAATTTTTTGCTTACCTAAAGAACTGTTTCCTATGTAGTTGCTTTAGTCATATAGGGAAAAATCTGTGCTCCTATGGAAAACTATGCATAGTCTACAGCACATCTTTCCTATGTATCTGATTCTGATTCTTTGAGAGCTTTTTTATAACTGTGTAAGTTGGAGACAATAGAAAAACAAAATCACTTTTGTCTATAGACATACAAACTCTATCTGAGTATAACCGACTTCCCACTGTGAAAAAGTCCGTTTTGCCCCCCTTTGTACATCAATTTCAACATTCCTGAACTAAAAATCTATATGTCTTTAAACTCTCCTTTGAAGTGGTTATAATACCTTACTAGTTCCTTCTTTAATGATTTAAGTAAAATCTTTAACACTTGTTAATTTTAAATCTGTATGAAACTCATAATTTTATTTCTTGAAATTTATATTTTAATAGTAATTTTTGAGAAAACAATCAGCTACTTTTTGAAATGTGGGAGAAATACTGATATTTGCCATTGATGTTTTCTCAGTTATGCTGCTAAATTGAATCATGAATATAGCTATCACCCAGGAAAGGTCTAGAGGTTTTAGGACCCAAGGGTGATGAAGCTCCAAATCAGAAGCTGACAGTAATCCAGGTAAAGTGTCATCAACAGAATGGAGGCAAAATAGGGGTTCTATCCATGCTAGAGAAGGGGAGGGAAGATAGGGGATCCCCCTGAGTAGAATGGGGTTCTTATTTAAGGACATAGAACATCCTCTGTTTTTGTAGTTTCATAGCTATATGGCTACCACCCAAAGACATTCCTGTCCACTCTGCTTACCAACCACGGATCACATTAGGGCAATGCTTGTTGATTGAGGGCCTGTTTGCTGTATTTACTCTTGGTGTTTTAGGAATCCAATAAACATTATTAATCTCATCACATCCTATAAATGTGAAACAGTGTGAATGCTTAAAATGCTAGCAGTATATGATTACAAATAAACAAAAGTACGGATGTAATAACTTGAAAATGATGAGAAAAAAATGATGTATGATACATATATACAGGGGATACATGTTACTGATTATAAAATTCCTCTGTCTGAGATTTCTTCTTGAGGATTGATGATGGAAGCAAGGGTTTTCTGCTCAAAAAGATGAAAGCTTAAAAGAATAAAAGACATTCTGACTCTAATGTGTCATGCACTCACCCACAGAATACAGAACGTATACCTGAGACTTCTCCATTCAAGGCATTTTTTGTTATAAAAATAAATGAACCTTTTTTAAATATACCAAAATGGTAACATAAATTTTACCACCAATATACAGCACTCCTCATACAGAACTTGGTTGCAGAACCAACCCAATATTCAGGAAAGTATCCTCAGAAATAGCTAAAACTTGGAGCATTAAACAATTTTGTACAGAGGAAATTATATGCAAGAACATAAAAGTCCTGGTCTCTTTACGGATGTAATTTCTCAATGCTAGAGGTTTGGGGTTTTTCAAATTAAAAACTTCCAGATGCTTAACATGTATGGTAGTACTAAGTCAAACTTGTCAGACTTGCTGCTTAAAATCCTGGGAAACTGTCAGTATATCTATAGGGGTTGGGAAGGAAATTTAAGGAATACAGTTTAGTTAAATCTCTTTTTTTGTAGTTTATAATAGCTTTGGTTGGCATGTATCAGGGGCGTCCAATCTTTTGACTTCCCTGAGTCACATTGGAAGAATTGTCTTGGACCACACATTAACATTAATGATAGTCAATGAGAAAAAAAATTACAATAAAAACTCCTGTCTTAAGAAAGTTTACCAATTGTGTTGCACTACATTCAAAGCCATCCTGGGCTACATGCAGCCTGCAGGGACGTGGGTTGGACAAGCTTGGCCTATATGGTCTTTCCAGCCTTTATTACTTGTTCAACTTTCCTATCTTTGTTGCTTTACTGATAGTCTTTTTGCAGAAGACAAAGTAACCAGTTAAAAAAGAAGTCATTTTCTCTTCCAGTCTTCCTTGAAGTCCACAGTTTGAGACTGTGTATTAAAAAGAAAATAAATTGCTCACCAAAGTTTGACAACTTGTATAACTGCTGTGTCATTCTGTGTCCTACCAGACAAGTGACGAAGGTGCTTCACTTAGCCAAACAACTGTCCACAGCTAGCTACTCATACAGTAAATAGTGCTGCTGATGACAGTGGGCATTCATTTCAATGTGAGGGAGAGTATTGTCTTTCAACTTTTCTTTTGCAGTACTTATTACAGTATGATTGTAGCCAGATTTATACTTTCTAAGTGAAATGTATTGTATATCTCACTCACCATTGGCTAAAATCCTGTTAATTCCTAGAGATTTTTCCTATTACTATTTATGTGCAATTCATGTATTCTCATTGTGCCATCAACTTAAATTTCAATATGCAAACGTCATCATTTTCATACACAACCAAAAATCAAATCAAGTAAGAAAGTCTCAGAGATCTTAGAAATATCTTTAGAAGATCTTAGAAGTCTTATAACACATATTTTCTATAAATAATATAATTTAGGGGAGAGTTATTTTTCATATACTACCTCGTGAAGTAAATATTAACTATTCGTCAAAAAATCAACTGCTTTAAGTAAATACATTTTAAAAGAATGAACTGCTGTAACTTGGTAATAAAGCTCTGTATGAATATCTAGAATTAAAATATAAGTAAAAACATAAGGGAAGAAATTTGAAAAAACAGAAAATTGTCATTAGAAGAACAAGGACAATATTGTGACTTGAAGTCTTAAAAAATAAGAGATTGTAAGAAAAAGGATGAGGTGAGATGTAGATTTTCTAATGAACAGTACCATGCTCAGTTACACAGTGCATTTACCCAGCTTTCATGTGATACTATTATTACATCAGCTTCCTTGCTAGAATACTCCAACCCATTAAAGAGATGATATTACAACAATAGTCATTTTCAGACTTTAATTTGAATAAATAATTTTACTACCATCATTTCTAGTCATGTTCCTAGTATAGTATTTCAAAGATCACTTCTGTGTTGACAAGTGTAAGTCCTCTGGGGCTTGCAATTTCAATAATTTTCTAATAGTGTCCTACGGAGTTCTAAGGTTCTTTGGAGATGCCTCAGGGGCCAGCATCGGGGAGAGAGGTGGGCAGCAGAAAGAAAGAGCATGGAGGCTATTGGCTTCTGCCCACTCTAGTCTCTGAGGTCAATCAGTGTAGCTCACATTGTGTGCAATTTCATATGCTGGGGTTTCTCATATAATTTCATTTTTTAAAAAGGTTCAGCCTTTAAAATAAATGTTATAAAATCCCTGTACTACTTAATCTCCAAGATTTGTATTAGGTTTAATATGTTATGGCTCACAAAGTTCTCAGAGAAAAGGTTTAAAAGGCATGGGGATGAGAATAGTAATGCATGGAAAGTGATGTACCACATTAAAAGCCTCAACCCACATTTTCAGATCTTCGTTATAAACATCTTACCATTTTATAGAGAACCTTCTATAGAGAGCTTTATGATGAGTCCTAGAGATATACAGATACAAACCAGAGCCCCTGCCAAGGAGCTCACGAGTGAGATTGGTGGTGGAATACAGCTGTACCATGAGATCGCTTATCTGGGAAAAGACTGTCAGTATATCTACAGGGGTTTGGAGGGAAGTTTAGGGGATGCAGTGAGCCCATAAATGACATTGGTAGTAGAATAGTTACACCATGAGACCACCTACCAGTTAGCATGTGTCAGGATCTGCCCACAAAAGTCACTTGATCCTTGACCCACTTAACCCACTTGATTCCCAATCAAGTTGATAACCATCCTGAGAAAAGCAGTTATTTAAGAAGCATTTTTCCATTTGAACATCATCTGCTCTGACCTTGTGCCCTAATTCTTTCAGTAAAAAATGATTTTTAGTGTTCCAAAGTTCACTTAGGAGCCCTAGAACTGGCCAGCATTTCTGGCATGACTTTAAAGTAAAAGCGTTGGTTTTTGAGTGGTTTGTGGAAATCACTTTCATCTTATGATCATATCATATATTATCTTAAAATGCTGGCTGGAATCTGGAGTCTCTGAGACGACACATTGGGGTTTCATAATTCCTGGAAGGGTAATACAAACAACTTACCTTTGACAGCTCCCAGCATTGACCTAAGACATCAGAATGCTGAGTAAGAAATGGATCAATTTTCCTGACATATTTCACTGTAGCATCTTAAAGATCAAAAATGGAGGTATAATACAAAGCTATAATGGAGAATTCTTCTAACTCCCTAACTATTGTCCAGAATTATATAACAATAAGAACTCTAAAATATCAAGCTTTCTAAGTATGATGATAGAGAAATATGACTCTGAGAGATTAGGAAATATAGGAGGCTTTTTCCTCCCCTCTTTTATTCTCCTTACATGTGAACTCTTTCGTAAAGAAGGGAAAAAAATACACTTTACCCCTTCCCTGACCAGCTACTTTTAGTTAGATACATTCTTACTCTCAATACTACCATAATGTACAAACTAGAGCTGGCTACAATTCATACGATTTACTCAGCCACTTAGCTTAAATGCGAAAATTGTGTTTTAAAATGTGCTGACCACATTTCAAATACAAGAACAAAAATCCAGGAAAGTATAGTTCCTAAAATCTAAATAATTAACATCCAAATGAACAGACATAGTCTTGGCATTCATGACAAATAAGGTCTATGTCTACTAAACATGCCTTTATAGCAAAAAGATGAATTTAGCAATAAGACTAAAGAATACAATATGAAGAAAAATAAAAAATGTGTTTCAACTCTCATATTATGTGGCAACTTAAAGTTGAAATGAAGACTCCAGATGAAATTATGTCAAAAGCATGACAGTGATTCCAAATGATTCTGGATTTTGAGAAATTCCAAAATGTAAGTACAAAATCCTCAACAGGTAAGTTCAATTACATTTAGTTCATTTATTCTATCTACTGGGATAGTAGCTTAAACTTCATATCTGTGAGTTTATCTACTAAATGAACGTTTTGACTAATATAAATGTGAAATTTACTAGATTATTCTAAATATCTTAAAGCTGATAGGACACTAGAGTTTTCAAATATAAGTGGAAGAAATTCCTTGCTTCCTCCATGAATCCTTTTCATTGCAAACAGAAGTTAAAAGATAGAAGTCAGCTAGAGGTTTAACTGGGAAGGAGGAGGCAGAAGAGAGGAAGTCCCGCTATTCAGCTCAGTTCCTCCTCCTAGTGGTCACAAAGGGGAGGTGCCTGCCATCTGGTGTCATTGCCTCAAGGGCTCCTTTCTTTTAAATGACTCACAGAATAGTCATTTGGAGGAATACATGATGGCAATGAAAAGTGCTCAATTTTAATTTGTAGGTGATTTCCACCTACTTCTGCTTCTCACTCTTCTATACTTATTTAAAACAGTCAATTTTAAAATAATATTTCTTAATTGCAAGATTTCTGAATAAATCCCAAATGAAGCAGTAACTATCCATGTCTAAGAATTGAGTATGCGGACATACCACAGTAATTTTTTAAAACAAACCAGGGAAAAAGTGTTAAATATCATGGTGTGTTAAACCATCACATGGAACTTCACCCATATTGGCAAACCAGGGAGGCTGGGGATGCGTCTATATTTAACCATCACATACTAGGCTATAGCCGCAGCCCAGATTGACTCATACATTGTTTTCACATTCTCAGCTTCCTTCAAACCACCAAGTAATTGTTTATAAAGTGATAGTATGAAATAAAAACCTTTTTCATGATAGGTTTTGGACGGTTTTCACTAGAGATAACATAGATTGATATTATTTGGATAAATGTCTTGTGAGGTTCTCGGCAACAGGAAATGCCCCCCTGGGCTGCAAAGCAGTCCTGATTCTGACGTATTTCCTCATCAGCTCTCCATTTACCTAATCCTGTTGTTAAGAGGATGCGCCTTCTCATCCCTAGACCTAAGCCTGACATTCAGATACTATTTTCATTAACATCACGTAGTTGATTTTGTACAATTACAAAGCAATCAGAAGCATGGTAGGATATTATGGCCCTGAAAGGCTTCTTATGTCTACATATAATTTGAATGAGCTGGAATGAATGAAACTCTATGCAGAATTTGTACCCTTTTCTTAAGTAATGAAACTCTATGCAGAATTTGTACCCTTTTCTTAAGTAATTCCCAGCTAATGAAAAAAATGGAATTATTAAGGCAAGAAAGAGAAAAGAGTAGTTTAAGAATTAGCTTCTTAATAACTTGTAGACAAGAGAAGCCAAGAAACAAGAACATTGCTTCAAGAGACAATTTGTCATTCACCCTTTGGATGACTGGGCATTTTTACCAGCTGTCACTCCTGGACCAACTAAAAGTGTTACATCCAAACTGTTGTACTCATTAGGACTGAAACAATTTAACATGGATGCCTGAAGGCACTCGGATGTCACATTGTATTGTTTGGCCTTATAAGAAGAGAGGAATGCCTGCTATTCTCATTTAAATAAAATTTATAGCATTTTAATTTGATTTCTTTCTGCAAACTGTTTCTGACTATTCTTTACCTTACATAATTGAAAATCTATTATTATCCCCTTACTTGATGCACTCTTTCCATTTACTGTGCAGCGTGTTAGGATAAAAACATACACCCTAAGTGAAAAACCATGTATAGTAAGAAACACGAGGTTTTTTTTTTTGGGTTTTTTTTTTTGTTTGCTTTTTTTTTTTTGAGACGGAGTCTCACTCTGTCGCCCAGGCTGGAATGCAGTGGCCGGATCTCGGCTCACTGCCAAGTTCCGCCTCCCGGGTTTATGCCATTCTCCTGCCTCAGCCTCCCGAGTAGCTGGGACTACAGACGCCCGCCACCTCGCCCGGCTAGTTTTTTGTATTTTTTAGTAGAGACGGCGTTTCACCTTATTAGCCAGGATGGTCTCGATCTCCTGACCTCGTGATCCGCCCGTCTCGGCCTCCCAAAGTGCTGGGATTACAGGCTTGAGCCACCGCACCCAGCCAAGAAACACAAGTTTTATGTGAGAAAGTAAATTTATGTTAGAAAGGTAATTTAAAGGTTCTTCTTATACAATGGGAAAGAGTACACAACCATCAAGCTACAGTTAACATTTATTTCCCACATGTACCCTAGAACTTAAAGTATAATAAAAAAAAAAAAAAATTGAAAAAATTAAAAAAAAAAAAAAAAACATTTATTTCCACCCAAAACTGAGAACACAGACAACGAGATCAGTCACCAGGGGCAATATTGTTTGCATTTATGAATCTTGCTTGCCTATGTGAATTGCTTGCCTACATGTATTCTTATTTTGTACACCATCATTTTTATGGACTTGGAGTGTACAGAGAGACCTCAGAAGTTATCTACTATATGTTTTTTATCTCTAGTTAAATTCTCTAAGCAAATGACTAGCTGTGTTACATGGAATGATTATCACGAATGTACAGGAGCCAGGTCCAGTGGTACTGTTCAGTAAGCCAGACATGAAGTTTCTCTTCTTATTCAACCTAACTCTCCCTATTTTCAGGAGAAAAGTAGAAGAATAAGCCATCATCCTCCTGTCTACAACAATCCTTTATATATTAAAAGTGACTTTTTTTTTTCACATGGGGTAAGTATACCAGGTATCAGTGTACCTCTATCTGTTCATAAATTCTTGGAGAGCTAAAAGGCAAATCAGCTTTTTATCCATTGCTAGAGCTTTTATTTTCATCAGAAACCAGATTTTCTCCTATTGTGAACTTCTAGAAGAGAATTATGTTTTTTTCTCTATTTTCCCCAGAGAAAAGAAAAATAAAATCTTTGGGTTTACAAAAATGGAAGAGATTTTAGTCATCTGCCCCAAAGCCCACTATACTTTTTCTTGGTTGCACTTGTCATACCTGTATATTCATGGCATTTTTAAAGAATTGTCTGTCATCCTCATCAAAATGTAAACTTCATGAGGGAAGATACCAAGTCTGCCTTGTACACCAACATTTTCCCAATGTCTAATACAGTATTTGGCATACAGCAGCCTTTTCATTTAACCTGAAGAATTGACAAATGCCCATCAAAATCATTCTTGTGCAGCACTCCTATTTTGGAGATATGAAAATAGAAACTGTAAGAGGTGTTCTTGGAAATGACTTCCCAAAATTGCATAACAAGTTAATAACAAAGCCAGGATTAGAACTTTGGATTCTTTATTCCGCATCCTCATTCTTCCTCCATTACACCACAGAGGTTCTTATACCTAACATCCTGGGCAGGCAACACTACTGATGAGTAAGATACGGAAAGCTTTGTGATCTACACATCTTTTGGTTGGCTGCCTGGCTCCCAGTGTTCTTCATCAGCTGGAACATAAAAACCTTCTCATAGATGTGCCTGGTTTATGCATACTTTATGTAAGATTCCAAGAACAGAACCCAAAACTAAATTCTACAGCCATAGCAAAGAGCCAACTTATTCTCTCCAATTAGAGTTGAATTTTACAGAGGCCAAGCCACAGATTCCAGCTGAATTTCTCTGGTTCGGCTACTGTTAAAACAAATATTCTGCTAAATACAGCTTCAATTTGTATGGAAATTTAAAAATTATTATTTTTTAAATTATTATTTTGGGTTTCTTTAAACCAAATATTTTTTAAAATAGAGCTTTTCTGAGTGCATGAAAGAAATAAATGCAAGTTTCCCAGGGTGACAAGATGATCTAAAACTGGATTGTGGTGATGGCTGCCCAACTCTATAAATCTGTTTTTAAAATCTTAAAATAGGTAAATATTATAAATTTTACTGCAATAGGCTGTTAAAAAATGAAAAGGAGTCACATAATTAAGCTACTTCTTTTTGTAAACATCTGGTATTAAAACTGTAAAGATATTCTTTAATATCCCCATGGTCTTTTAAGCCCAGGTCCTATCCACTTCAACCATGGTTTACCTAAAAGGTCAAAAGTTTTCCCTGCAATTTTTGTAAGAATAATTTAGGAGACTTATATAAATATCAAAAAAGAACCAATATTTATATAACACCAAGAAATACTGACTAGTATGATTATCTGCATGAATAATCTACAGATATATTTATTTAATTAAATATAGTGTTCTAGTCCAAACCTGCCATTAATTAGCCACTGGGTTTTTAGCAAATTATACAACATCTCCAGGTTTCAGTTTTCCCACCTATTTCACATGTCTCTGTAGATCACAGTAGAGCTAAGTAGCATATAATATACTAAAAGAATAGTAATTGCTATTATCTAATGGATAGCCACTAATATGCCAGACTATTTAGGTAAACTATTACCCTAAGGAAGGTATTATTAGTCTTTTCATCCTTTTTTTTTTTTTTTTTTTTTTTTTTTTTTTTTTTGCAGATGAGGAAATTAGAACATAGGGAAGTTCACTAGTTTGACCAATGTCACACAGTTATTTAGTGCCAGATCCAGGATTCCAATCCAGAATTATCCAGGTTCAAAACCTGTACTTATTCTCTATTCCTTGGTAGACTGGGCTTTTGGTTCTATCAGATGTGGGCATGAATCCTGACCTTGCCTTTACTATGTTAAATTAATCATCTTCTCTGAATCTCAGTTTCCTCATCTGTAAAATGAGATTACTAACACTTAACTCAGGATCCTTGTGAAAATTAAATTAGAGAGTACATCCTCTGCCATTAGAAGCCATTTTTAAAAAACTGTCTTTTTCATCTCTCCCTCACAGAGGTTCCTTCTTGTGCATAAAAATATAACTATAAATTCTATGATTACCTTAGAGCCTACCTGAATAAAACTCACTGGGATTGAGTTCTATCAAGAGCAATTAGAATGAACACAAACAACACAGCATTGCTTCTTTGCTATCAGTCCTTGGCTCTGTGACTGAAACTGTCAACAAGAGTGTCAACTTCAAGGGGTAGGCATCTGTCCACAGGAACTGAGCTGAGGTCACAGACTTGTCTCACTCTGCCCTACAAACAGATGTCTAGGTGACATCTCTTAGTCACTGCAAACCAGAGTTAGAGCCAAACCAGGTGGAAGTGCTGAATCTCTTTTCTAATCCTCTTGGTCAGCCCATTCATTCCCTAAAACAATTCTTCACAGACCATAATTCGAAATAACGAGTTTTCCCCAGGATATTATTTTCAACATAATGTCCTTATTTTGATGATGTCTGATTATTCCTCAAGCCAAAGGTAGTGTTTCCATCACAGCAGTTTGTCAGCAAGAAACCTGCTTGATTCTGCATATTAGAATGCACACCTTCAAATGTTTACCTCGAAAGTTGCCAGGTAAAAACTGATGTAATGTGGAGCTCTAGTGGTGGCAAGAGGTAAAGCAGCTATTAGTGGGAGCCAACAAAAAAGCTTAGGAAATCTCCATTTATTATTACATTAACATGCTAAGATGAAAAATGGTCCAAAATAATCCAAGATAATGTACAGTAAATTTTAAATGTAATAGATTTCTTTTAGATTACAAGTTAGACTTCAGTAGCTAGCCTACATTAAACATCCTGAAACAATTATATCTTCTCAAAAAATAGAACTCAATGCTGTGGTTGTCATTTTTCTATTTTTACTAAGTTCATTAAGAATCATATTAATTAAGCACTAGCTATTGTTCACAGAGCTAGTAAGAATACTGTATACAAAAAAATGCTAGACTCTAAGTGGTATGATCAGTGAAGTTCTGTACCAACTGTCCTGGGAATTTAAATAATCCCTACAGGCTGATGAGGTGGTTGTGAGTTAATTCCCGCACTAGAAAAGTGCCTTCCTTGAGTATTTGACTTCTGAGATATTTTCCAACTTAAAACAACTAAGAATGAGACCTGCACTGTCAAAGGTTAACTCTTTGTTTTTCTGGTACCTAACGTATATGTCTTCTCACTCAAAAGGGCTTCATTTAAAAAATATAACTCTCTTATGTTCAAAAATTTAACAGAATATAAATAATAAAATTTGTATAATGTACAACCTGGAGTTGACATTTAAAATTTCTAAATGTGGTGCCTTGTTTAGCCGTGCCAAAACAGGTTATCATGAGGGGGAAAAGGTTTCAGAACATGAAAAACTACAAGAACTTGCCTTTTCATATATAAGTACCTAAGTATCATGTTCCTTAATACTAAAGAAATTTTAAGAGGCTCACTTTCCATGAGTGATGATAAAAGAAACTATCATAGTCATAAATGTGTTAACAATGTTTATATGAAATAAACATCTCAACTCATGGGAGTTTTCCATGACTTACATCAGTTGAATCCACTAGATGTTTCCAATGGCCATATTCCAAGGGCTTCCAAATTGTCAGGTCTGGGAGAACTACCAAGCCCTCAAAGGTACATGAAGGAAGACTTAATGATGAGCCAGGGGGTCTTATTCACGATGTCCTTCTTCCCTGTCCTTCTACTAATATGCTGTCTTTCATATAGTTCCCTGAAGCTACACAGAAAAAAAAGGTAAAAGTATAAGAGCCTCTTCTTCAAAAGTCATTGAGAATGCAAGAGTTTGTAATGGGAAGCTCAAGATAAAGAACTGATTTTCTTTCAGTCATCATCTCTAGCTATAGAATAGGAGATGGAATCTTTTTAATAAGGGAATAGAAACAGCAGGAAAGGAAGTGAAGGTGGTTTACTAACATAATCGTAGGCCAAAGGGAATAAACCAAAAAAAAAAAAAAAAAAGATCTGCACTAACGCAATATGAGCAAGCCAGGAATTCAGAATCTAACAGTTCTACAGTCCTTTTCACTGTGGACATTAAGACAATTTAATTGAAGAATATTTTTCAATTTGTGAATCTAAGATGTTTGTTTTTGTGTATCACCTTGCCTATATTTTCTTTGACGATTATCTCTATATCCTTTGCTTTACCACAACAGGCCTTGGTATGCTGCTTAAAATCATATTTGGGGCTTTATTTTCCATCCTTTTGAATGAGACATGTTGATTTTATTAAAGCAAGTTGCAGTCTGCATTCTTTCTTTACTATTATTACAGGTAGACTTGACAGACACAGGACCTTTGTCTTAAAATGCTCTGCTCTGGAAGAAACCTTGTTAAAGAAGTTCCATTTTACCTGCTGGGCAGTTACATTCTGAAGATGCTTCTCTTGCGATTCTTATTTTAGCCATATGTTCATAGGATTTCTGTAGGAAAAGAAGAGTTATTAACAATCATCAGTAGCACTGTAGAGAGATGGAGTCTTTAGGGACTCTGGCCATATGCCTGATTTATCAGCATTTCATAACCTGCATAACTAACATTTGCACAAGTACTTGTACTCTAGTCAAGAAAGTAACCATGCCTAAGCCCTAAAAAAAGAAAATGACCACTGATAGGGTATCAAGATTGCTGGACTTGTGTAACATCTTTCTCCATTATTCCCTACCACCACTCTCTCCCTCATATGCAGTCAATGTAAAAACCTAGCACTAAAATGTTGCAGCACTAGGTAAGCTGTGGCTTACCAATAACAGCCAATATTTTATACATGAAGGTCAACTGCTTTATCATTCTGGGCTGCAACAACTGCCAAATAGGCTCCCCGCTAGGGTAAGGTTCCAGAAAACCCCCTTACTCTAGTCTAAAGTTGCCCTTAAACATAACGTAGATTCCTTTCAACTCTCAACTCCAAGGGCTCTGCATTCATAAATACTCCGGCACTGCAACCTTTACCAAAAACAAAGCTACTTTTAAAAAAACGTTTAAAGTTTTAATATGAAAAGATTGAACGTGTGAAATTATTGACTTTAAATTGTACATGAGATTGTTTTACATTTAAGAGTGATTATCTTTTTTGTATATTAATAACATCTATGACCATAACCATCTTATAACGTGTAAAAGATTTAACAGATGCTATTTCTGCAAGAAATACTCTCCACAATTGGGAAAGACTCACATGTGACTTAGGATAACTAAAAAGAGGTAAAATGCCCTTTCCCCCTTTTAGAACTTCCTATATGTTTAACATGCAAACATTAAGAGAGAGTGAGGGAAGATTAGAGATAGGCATAGGGATATCAAGGGATGTGCACATATAAATATATGGTACAGTGAGCATAGATCCTTGCCCAACACATGCACGCGCGCGCACACACACACAGCCACACCAAGTTTGCGTACAGTAAGGGTAGCGGCTAGTCTTGCACACAGAGTCACGCTTGTACAAGATGCAAAATACCCTAGCCTCTCACACCTGAGCCAGAAGTCGCTCCACTTTCTCTTGCACCATAGCCTTGAGCTGATCCAGGGTATCAGGCAGCAGATAAATAGAAGGGGCCCCTTTGGCGGATTCGAGAGCGGCGATCCTTGCCTGGAGGTCGTTGGTTTTCACACCCAGGTACAGGCAAGACACCACGGCCACCACTGACAGAAGGGCCGCCAGGAAGGCGCACGGGGACATGGTCCGGGCACAATGCTGCTCGGCAGGGCTCCAGTCCTCGGATCCGGGCTCCCGGGCCCCTCCTTTTCCTGCGTGCTTCTTCAGCAGCATCGTGGCGGGGTCGGCCGTCTCGGCTTCGCTTCCCACCCTCTACACCTCAAATAATCCTAAAAGGAAAGAAAAAGGTCGATTCCTCCAAAGTTCAGTCCCTGTGGTTGCACAACTAGCTGGTGGAGTCAAGCCCGCGAGCGGAGATGGACCCCTGCCTTGCTCAGCGTCCAGACCCGCAGGCGTGCACTATCCCCGCTTTCTTCTCTCCTCCCAGCTGGAAGTGAAAAGCACCCTCAGACCGGGGACCGGGTGGCGGTGGGGTAAAAAGCAAGACGAAGCCCACCCAGACAGCTCTTCCGACTCCCAGAGGACAGACACCTCTTCCGAGGTCCCCGACAGCGGTCGCTCAGGGTCCGAGGGACGGCGGCCGAGGCGCGGCGCGGGGCCGCGGCTCGCCCTGGCCACAGAGGACCGAACCTGTTGCGCCTCTGTGAGTTTGCCTTATTTCTACCTACTCGGTGTCTTTCAGCACGCCGACCTTTCCCACCTGCATTCAGTTCAAGGCAAAAAGGCTGGGAGAGCACGCTGGAGCGCAGCGCGAAAGGGGCGGCTAAGGGGAAGAAAAGAGGAAAACGAAATAAACCCAAGGAGCCAATGCTAGTCGCGAAGCCGAAGTCGCGGCTGCCCGAAGGATCTCCGCAACCCCGCGTGCGCGATCCTTAAATACCCTTCAGGATGCTCGTGTGAGTGTGTGTGTGTGAGTGTGAGTGCGCGCGCGCTCCGAGCACGACGTCCCTCCCCCGACCCCCTCCCGGCGCCCGCCGTCCGGCCCGCGGCTCCCGCTGCTCCCGCTGCTGCGCGCCCCCCTTCCAAAGCCAAAGCAGGAGCCCGCCTTATTATCATAATGTATTCACCTTGGCCCAGCCCGAGGGCCGGCCCAGGGAACCCCCCAAGGGGCGGGAAGCTTGGGTGGGAGCCGGGCAGGAGGTCCGTTATTAGCATAATACATGCAAATAGCTGGAGCGGCCACCGTGATTGGAGAGGAGCCTGGCGACCCCTCCCCCTGCGCAGAGTAACTTCAGCGTCCCCAAAGGCCACCTCTCTGGCCAGGGCCAGGGGCCGAAGCGGGGTCGGCTGCGCAAGAGGCGGCAACTTTGGCTTATACTGACTCAGTCCAGCGCCCCCTCTTCATCCCACTTAAAAATGGAGAAATGGCCTCCGGGAGGAAGATGTGAAGCAGAACGCTTTATCTCTCCCGATCTTCACTCAAAAGCAGCCGCAGGAGCTCTTGCTGTCTCGCTCTGGTGCAGCGTTTTTCCCTCCTCCCTCACTTTCCCACATGCCCGGAGGCAAAGTGTCTGGCGGACGTCTGAGGTACATTTCCCCACTTCCCTTCTCTTCCCAATGCCGCCCGCAGATTCTCCAACGAGGGGAAGTTTTCTCTCCCCTCCCCCAGTTTCCTTGTCTTGACGGCACTGAGTCTCCTCCCAGCTCTGTATTCCTAGTCTGTACTAGGATGCTAATGTGTTTTCCTGATTCCCTGGTTTGCGGGATTGTAAAAGGGAGTGTTGAAGTATACGCATTTCTCAGGATTTAGGAAAGGAATGAAGAATGAAGTCAGTTTTTCCTCTTACCTGACTCTCCTCATGCTGTTCCCGCTGGAACAAATTACAGGGTCTCTAATGGGATTTTGGAAAGTTGGTAACAAGTAGCATTTGACATCTAATTGACTTTGGGGAAAACAGAAATCCCACCTCTTATTCCAAAGAGTTCCTTCTTATCTCCCTATAAAAATATATATACATATATTTTTTTCCTATTCTCCTTAATCAAGCTAACCTGAAGTCGTTGCTTGTTGTAACGTTGTTGGCTGTAATCAACAAAATACTTACACTTAGTTGGTCTTTCACACGTGTAAACGGATATTGCTAGGTATGAAGCAAGGTAAGGAAATAACAGCATTAGAGGAAGAAAGAGACTAACATTGGAGGAAAACAATGAATTTTGCTATGAAGTGAAAACCGTAATTCATTTATATTACACAGTGGTTCTCAAAGGATGGTCCTAGACCAATAACATCAGCATCACCTGAGAACTTAGCCAACATTTAAATTCTAGGTTCCTACCACAGATCTGAATCAGAAACGCTAGCTACCACCACCACTGAAAAAAAAAAAAAAAAAAAAAAAAAGCAATCTGTTTTAACAAGCCCTCCAAATGATTTTGATATATACTACCAAAGTTTGAGAACCACTGGTATAATACTTTCCAAAATATTTTCAAATACTTTTTTGAACCTCATAACCCTGCGACGTAAGGAATTACCGCTCCTCTTTTAAATATAAATAAAATTTTTAAGTAAATTTTAAAGAGATAAATTTCAAGTCACATTTAATTGTGATTAAACATGTTTCCAATAATGACCCAAATAATGGGTACAAATGTTTTAATGTACCAACTGTTTCTGTAACCATTAATTATTCCTTAGTCTCCTTTGCAGGCTTTTCCTGTCATTTCTCTGAAAGTTGGTGCTCCCTGGGCCTCTGTCTATTCCATCTTCTCTTCTCTGTATACTCTCTCCAGTAGAGTTCCCAATGGCCATCATTACACTGAGGAGTCATAAATTCATATCGAAAGCCCAAACCTCTCTCCTGAACCTCAGATCCATGTAGCCAGTTGCCTCTTTGCCGTCTCCATTTGGATGTCTCACTCTCATTTCCAATTTAACCTGCAGCTTACCTCCAAACTCTACTCTGCTTTCTCTGTTTCCCATCTCAGCCAATGGAGTTGCCATCCATCCAGTCTCCTCAAGCCAAAATACCCAGTAGCCGGCCCTGACTTGTCCCTTGCCCTCCTCTGCTCATCTATTTAGAGTCCTTCAATACTTCCGGTTGTCCTTAGGACAAAGATCTTACATCTTTCAACCCCACAACAAACCCCCTTGTCTGCCATCTCAACAGCCTCATTGCTCATTCTTCCTCAGACTCTCCACATCAACTTCTCTGAAGTGTGGAAACAATGAGAATAAAGAGCTTTTTCTTTTGGACAACACACCGCTCTTAAAATTTCATTAGAAAAGCCATTTTCTGTCTTGACTGATGCCTGCAGTAGGTTACACATTTAATTTGGATGATGCAATGTTCTTATAGCATGCTTTGTGTAAACTGGCCATGAAAAGGTACATAACAACTCTTGCAAACTCTCAGCACTATTAGATCTTAGTAGAGAGATAGAGTTGGAATTTTGTGGCTTTGAGATCTTTATCCAGAGGATTAGATTTGCTTTATGTCTTTGGTGGGCACAATACCTCAGAAATATACCAGCCATTAGCGCTAAGATTTCAAAACCCAGTAGATTCTCTGCATCAAGCACAGAGAACGTGTGGATCAACAAAGCTCTGAGGGTTTGAACGCATGTTGTTCTGTAGATTCATCAAAGCACAGTTGTTATTTTGGTTCCAATGTGGAGGCTTCAAAAAAGTAAAAATAGCACTAAAAATGCTATAGTCCAGCTGACTCCAATTTGCCTGACTAATACCAATAGTATTAACAGTAAAATGCAAACAGCTGGCTATAGGACAGGTATGCAGTGGGAAGGACACCCAAACATGTCCATGTCCTAATCTCCAAAACAGTGAATGTGCTACCTTGCATGCAAAAACAGATTGGCAGATATGGTTCCGTTAAAGATCTTGAGGTGGGGAGATTTTCTTCAATTATGTGGTGGGCCCAGTGTAGCACAAGGGTCCTTCTACGGGGAAGGCAGAGTCTCAGAGTGAGAGGCAATGTAACAATAAAAGCAGAGGTGAGAGTGATGTGAATACTGGCGTAGAAGATGGAAGGGGGTCACAAATCAAGGAATATAAGCAACTTCCAGAAGCTGCAAAAGATAAGGAACAAGTTCTCCCCTAGATCCTACAGAAAGAACACAGCCTTGCCAACACCTTGATTTTAAGACCTCTGGCTATCAGAACTATAATTAGTAAGTTTGTGTTGTTTAAAACCACTAATTTGTGATAATTTGTGACAAGAGCAAAAGAAACCAATATCATCACGATCACAAGAAATCAATGTTCATCTGCTACAGCATCATAAGTGATATTGGAACCACCATAATGCCCTACAACTCAAGCAGACCCTGTAGTAACAAAGCGCTGTCTGTCAAATGTTTATACATTTCTATTTCATTGACATGCCCACTGGGAAAGGATCAGAGAGATATGCCCTCTCTCATGTCATGTAAAATTAGGATGCCCTTTATGAAGACATATTAAACTAAATAAAATAAGTTGTTTCCTTGATGCCTCCCATTAATGAAACTCAAAAACAATAAATCATCCAAGCTGTATAGTCACTTTCATCTCTCCTCCCTACTAATGCTAGCCTAGCCAGAATCCTGACCCAGGACTCAGCATTGCTACTGTTTTCTGCTTTGTTTTTGAGAGTGCGTCTCACTCTGTTGCCCAGGCTGGAGTCCAGTGGCATGATCGTGGCTCACTCCAGCCTCCTGAGCCCAGATCAACTGGGCTCAAATGATCCTCCCACCTCAGCCTCCTGAGCAGCTGGGACCACAGGTAATCACCAGGCTAATTTTTTATTTTTTGTAGAGATGGGGTCTCTCTGTGTTGTCCAGGCTGGCCTCAAACTCCTGGGCTCAAGTGATCCTCCTGCCTTGGCTTCCGAAAGTGCTGGGATTACAGGCATGAGCCACCACACCCGGCCCACTGCTAGTACTATTGTTACCAATCTCCAAGACAGAAAAAAATGAAATAAAGATTAATGACAGAGAGGCATATCAGGAAGTTAAAGTAAGAAAGAAAGCACCTGGAGAAAGAGCAAGAAAAGATAAAGGGGAAAACTGAGGCAGAAGAAAGGAGCTTTTTAAGTGGGTAAAAGTGTTTTTTAAAAAGAAAAAGATGTAATCCACTCCTATGTACCTCTAGGAGGCTAATCTTTAAAGGAGATAAAGCATAGAAGTAAGGCGCTAACATATACTAAAATTTCTGATGGTTTATGTGTATTTAGAAAGATTATCTGCCCAAAGTAAATAGCTGAGATAATCATGGTATGCTCTTTTTAGATATTAACTACATTGCAAAAAAAATGTTAGTTTCATTAGAAAATATATTTTAGCATCATTAGTTTTTGAGGCTAAGGTTTTTATAACTACAATTTTCACCAAAGTTCACCAATAAAGCTATCAAGCAGAAGCGAATGTACGAAGAGATTGGTGGCCTTTTTTTTTTTTTTTCTTTGGATGCTGAATTTCACTCTTGTTGCCCAGGCTGGAGTGCAATGGCACCATCTCGGCTCACTACAAGCTCTGCCCCCCGGATTCAAGCAATTCTCCTGCCTCAGCCTCCTGAGTAGCTGGGATTACAGGCAGGCACTACCAAACCCGGCTAATTTTGTATTTTTAGTAGAGACGGGGTTTCTCCATGTGGGTCAGGCTGGTCTCAGACTCCCGACCTCAGGGGATCCGCCCGCCTCAGCCTCCCAAATTGCTGGGATTACAGGCGTCAGCCACCACGCCCAGCCTGTGGCCGTCTTTATATAACCACAACCACCCGTTGCATCCACTAAGTACCTTAATAAAGAAAATGGGAGAATACATTGTGTATAGTATTAAGCATGTTATTTTATATTCTTCAGATGAGAATGTGAGCTCATGGAAACATCTTTTAAGAAGACAGAGTTTCCTAAAGGGAATGGAGTAGGCAGCAAAGAGTTAAGTAAGCCAAAACTTAAAAGATGCAGTTCTCCCACAGCCAGGCAAATTTCAATAAATCATAAACAAATTATAAATATCTTTAGGAGCAGAAGAGCAGAAAAGAAGGATTTGGCTCTTAGTGGCAGGCTGAAAAATTCTTTTTCAAACAGATCAAGGAACTGATCCCATTTATACAAGCCTGGTTAAGCAAGGGGCTTACAACTGTATGAATGCAATAATCTGGATAATACAAGCCCTCCAAAATATCAATCCTCTGTGCAGTCAGTTTTATGTTTGCTGTTTGTTCTTGTTTTGTTTTCTTTGGAAGGAGGAGGTAATTTTTTCCTCAAATCTTAAATAACAAGGTAATAGCCCCACTTAATGGGTTCTTCCCCAAAAGTCACCAATTATATTGCTAACTCAAACAAGAGGCAACTTTTCATTGAACTTCCAAATCAACTTTTTCTTATAATGCTACATACACTGAACATGTTCATATCATTGAGTGAGCTCATGATTAAGAACACAGAACCCAAGGCCAGTCTGCCCGCATTCATTATCCAGCTCTGCCATTTAATAGCTGTGGGACATTGGGTAAATTACTTCACTTTTCTGTGCCTCATTTTTCTGGGCCATCTATAAAAGAAGAATGATAATACTTAACCATTAGGATCTTTTGCTGGAATGGTGAAGGCATTGTGAAGGCATTACAATGCCTGGTAGATATTAAGTGCAATATACATTTACCTCTTGTTGATGCTATTATTATTACTTTAAAAGTGTCTGTTTATTGACCCATAGTCACTGAAAAGCAAGAACAATCCATACGATTATGCTATGAGGCAACGATATATCCTAATCGTGATTTTAGTCCTATTTCAGTTTACAAGTATAAAATAGCATCAGAGCAACATTTCAGCTACTGGATAATTTGGAAAAGTCCCTACAACAGGCAACCATTAATGTATTTGATATCATTTTAGATTAGTTTTGCCTGTTTTAGAGCTTCATATAAATAGAAGCATATAGTATATATTATTGATATTTGTTTTTGGTGGGTTTTTTGGGGGTTTTTTGTTTTATTTGACACAGGGTCTCACTCTGTCTCCCAGGCTGGAGTGCAGTGGCATGATCACAGCTCACCGTAGTCTTAAACTCCTGGGCTCATGTGATCCTCCCACCTCAGCCTCCTGAGTAGTAGTTAGAACTACAGGCAGATGCCACCATGCCCAGCTAATTTTGTTTTTTTTTAGAGATGGGGTCTCACTATGTTGCCCAGGCTGGTATTAAACTCCTGGGCTCAAGTGATCCTCCCACCTCAGCTTCTCAAATTTTTGGCATTACAGATATGAGCCACTCTGCCCGGTCATAGATATTCTTATGTGCCTGGCATCTTTTGCTCAACATGTTTTTGAGATTTGTCTATAGTGTTATATTTTGTTCATTTTTATTATGATGTAATATTCCACTGTTAGAATATACCATGACTTGTTCATCTGTTCAGTTGGTGGATATTTAAATTGTGTCCATTTTTTTGCTGTATAAATAAAACTGCTATGAACACTTATAAACAAGTTTTTATTTTGTGTATTTCAAAAACAGAGAACAATTTCATTTTACTTAGAGATGATGATTAACTAAGATACATTTTATAAAGAAGAACAGAAAAGAGAATGTGGTTCTATCAGATAGTAAAATATATTATAAAGATATAGTAATTAAGCCAGTTTAGCATTGCTTCAGGGACAGAAATTAAACCAAAGAAGTAGAATAAAGACCCACATATATATAGGTACTGAAAATGAGAATGAAATAACACTGCAGAGGGGTAAGGAAAAGGTGAACTTTTCAATCAATTTTGCTATATATTCAGACAGAAAAAATTAAATTTTTCTGCATAGAATTCACAAAAATTAAAGAGAGATGGTTTATAAACCTAAATATAAAAGGTGATAATATGAGGGATCTTCAAAAAGTTCATGGAAGATGCATGTTATGAAAAAACTGCATGGATTTCAAAATGTTTTGCACCAAAATAAACTCATACTAATTTGTTAGACCATATCTTAATAGGATCTGGTTTGAGGTATTAAGGATAAAACATCAGTTTGAAAAAAAGTCCCCATCAGAACAACAGGAGTTCTCCTAAAATTGAAGCAAGAAAAGATACCAAATTTATGGAATTTATGGTGAAGCTAGGTGGCACAATGGTGAAATCACTGATGTTTTACAAAAAGCTTAAGGAGATAGTGTCCACAAAGGAATCACCAATTTGCAAATGGATAACTCATTTTTGGAAGAGACAAGATGATTTTGAAGATAAAGCTCCAGTTTATCATCATAATTTACACTCACAAATACATCAATTTGTGAGTGTAAACCAAAAATTTTAAGGTCCCCATCCAATTGCATGGACCCCTCCTCTCAGGCAAGGGCATTCTAAGGTAAACCTGAAACAGTAGTTCAGGCTATGATGGGAATGGGTGGTTGGACATGCCTCATTATACCTTTCTCCCATTAAAATTCAGGCACAGCTGACCAGCATTAACATTAAAATGAGACCGTAAGACTGATAGAACAGTCTTTTTATAGCAAGAAGATACCAACGTGACGTAGCAAGGCCTGTTAGAAACCAAAGTATTTTACCCCAAAATATGTTTCTTTGCCATATCTTGAAATAGCCCTGCAAAGTTGTCTCTTGTGGGGAAAATCTACATTTTGTAGAGAATCCCCTTCCCTTTTCAGGCATTTTTCCTGATCCAGGAGAGAATCAACCGGGAGTCTGGCACTTTTTTAAGTCTGAAAAGAAACATTTGCAACCTGTTCTCTCTAAAGCCTACTGCCTGGAGACTTCATCTGCATAATGGAAACCTTGGTCATCACAACCCCTTATCTTAGCCCAGACATTCCTTTCTATTGATTCTAGGTCTTTAGACAGTAATTTAACTCTTTCAACCAATTGGCAGGCAGAAAATCGTTGAATTCACCTATGACCTGGAAGCACCTGCTTTGAGTTGTCTCACCTTTTCAGACCAAACCAATGTACATCTTACATGTATTGATTGATGTCTTATGTCTCCCTAAAGTGTGTAAATCTAAGCTGTAGCCTGACCATCTCAGGCGCATGTTCCCAGGACTCCTTGGGACTGTGCCCCAGGCTATTAGTCACTCATACTTGGTGCAGAATAAAACTCTTCATATATTTTACAGAGTTTTACTCTTTTTGTTGACATGAGAAAAAAAATAATTGTGTTCATCCCCTAATTGGAAAGGACCAACAATTAAGAACAGAGACAATAGCCAACATCACAGACATTGCTATTGGTTTGGCTTACACAATCTAACTGTAAAATTAAAGTTGAGAAAACTTTCCACTCAGTGAGTGCCAAAACCATTGCACCCAGATTAACTGCCAACAATAGTAAAGCTTTCAATGAAAATGTTAAACAAGTGGGATCAAGATCCCGAAGCATTTATTTGAAGAACCGTAACAGGAGATGAAACATGGCTTTACCAGTATGCTCCTGAAGACAAAGCACAATCGAAGCAATGGCTACCAAGAGGTGGACATGGTCCAGTCAAAGCAAAAGCAGCCCAGTCAAAAGCAAAGGTCATGGCAACAAATTTTGGGGATGCTCAAGGCATTTTGCTTGTTGACTTTCTAGAGGGCCAAAGAATTATAATATCTACTTATTATGAGAATGTTTTGAGAAACTTAGCCAAAGCTTTAGCAGAAATATGCCCAGAAATTGGGTAGAGTTTCTACAGTCCTGATTTGTCTCCTTCTGACTTCTCTTTGTTTCCTAATCTTAAAAAAATCTTTAAGGGACATTCATTTTTCTTTAGGTAATAATGTTAAAAAAGACTACATTAACATTGTTAAATTCCCAAGACCCTCAGTTCTTTAGGAATGCACTAAATAAAGGTCTGGATGATTGATGACAAAAGTGTCTAGAACTTGATGGAGCTTACTTTGAGAAATAAAGTTTATATTTTTTATTTTTACATTTTAATTCCATTTTTCCATGAACTTTTTGAAGATCCCTTGCATAAAGCATTTAAAAGATAATAAAGGAGAACGTAATCATGACCTTGGATTGAGGCAGGGTTTTCTAAATAATACACATAAAGAGCTAGCCACAGAGGAAATGATTGATAAATTGCAATATGTTAAATCAAGATCTTCTGTTTATTAAAAAAATTAAAATGATTGAAATACAAGACACAGAATGAGAAAAGATATTTGCAAAATATAGAAATGAAAAAAGACTATTATCTAGAATATATAAGAATTCTTGCAAATCAGTGCAAAAAAGCACCAACCTAATAAAAAAAATTAGCAGAAGCTTAAATAAGCACTTTTACAAATGAAAAACAAAAAACAACCAATAAACATTTTTAACTTTTAAGTTCAGAGGTACATGTGCAGGTTTGTTACATAGGTAAACTTACAGGAATTTGCTGTAAAGATTATTTCATCACCCAGGTATTAAGCCTAATATCCATTAGTATTTTTCCAAATCCTCTCCTTCATCCCACCCTCCACCCTCTAGTAGGCCTCAATGTGTGTTGTTCCCATGATCTCACTTTTTTTTTTATGGCTGAATAGTATTCCATGGTGTATTTGTATCATGTTTTCTTTATCCAGTCTATCACTGATAGGCATTTAGGTTGATTCCATGTCTTTGCTATTGTGAATAGTGCTGCAATTAACATACACATGAATGTTTTTTATAATAGAACAATTTATATTTCTGTAGCTATATACCCAGTAATGGGATTACTGGGTCAAATGGTATTTCTGTCTTTAGGTGTTTGAGGAATCACCACACTGTCTCCCACAATGGTTGAACTAATTTACACTCCCAACAACAGTGTATTAATGTTCCTTTTTCTTCACAACCTTGGCTGTGATAGCCACAGAAGACAGACAAATTTCTAGGCAGACAGGATGGGTCCTTGGTGAAACTCGACCTTCAAGCCAAAGACAGTCTAAAGCCTGAAAACTGAGCTACTAATTCAGAATAGAATCCACAGATCTGAGTAAGAACTTTCATCCCCGCCTTATCCACTCTCTCTGTATATAGGTTCTTTCTGAATGATGCCTTTTAACCAATTGAATGGTGTCTTTTCCAAGCCCACCCATAAACCAATCAGCACATGTTCCCCCATTCTAAGCCCATAAAAACCCTGGACTGAGCCTCACTGATGGCAGTCTACTTTTGGGTCCCCTCTTGCTGCTGAGAGCTTTCTTTCTGTCACTCAGTAAAATTCAACTCTGCCTTACTCACTCTCCAATGTCCATGTACCTCATTCCTCTTGGTCATGAGACAAGAACTCAGAACTCGCCAAACTGCAAGAGTGAAAGAGCAGTAACACTCCCTCCCACTCACTGAACTCTGGGAGTAAAGAAGTTGCTTGGCGCCACTCTCTCCCTCTTGCTGAACTACAGGAGTGAAGAAGCCACTGGGAGTCGCTCCCTCTCACTCACTGAACTATGGGAGTAAAGAAGCTGCAACCCTTCTGGAGGCTTATCCAGGTCTTAAGAAGAGTAAGATCAGACCTGTGACCCTTTACTTTCATTGCTGAGGGTTTTCATCCTCACATTTTTTCTGAAAACAGATAAAACACCAAGTCTCTGTCAGACAGTTAAGGGTGAATAGAGCAACTGCCAATCTACAAGATGCAGAGGACAGGCTTGCTCAGGACATTGTCAGTCCCCCTTCATCCTCGAGTGTTGGGAATGTTGGCCTTGTTCCACTCCACTTTCCTTTCATGGAAGTCTAGCCATCACACGGGATTGGAAAAAGGTCCTGGGACAACTGAAGATATCTAGCCAAGGCACACCTTGGTGTTACCTGAAGGCTCCTAGATCAGCTCCAATCCCCCACAGCCCATTCAGGTGCTGGGCCAAGGCTTTGAGTCCTTCCTATCTCATTTTCTTTCTTTCAAAAGTGTCCTGACTGCTATCCCCTTTATAGACAATGTTACAGGTGTTTTTGCAACCAAAAGAGATACTATTACTGGATAGAATGAGTACTTGGCTTAGTCATCAGGAGTGTAATCCAGAACAATGTTGCTTCTGTCTATTCTTAGAAATAGAGGGATGTAACAATTAAAATAGTTTTCTTTCCCCTGTTGAAGAAACTCATTACCACAGAACAAGAGGCTATTTCACCCAGGCACCTTCCCTCCTCTGCATTTAAATTATTTTTTACCACCATGTCAAGAGTCAGCATAATTCTGCGAATACAAGGAGCTTTTCTATGCAAGGGATTAATATTTTCCTTTTGGAAGGCATCCTATTAGGCCAGGTCCCCAATTCCCAGGATTCCTTTTCTTTCCGTTGTTTGAGGAGGATCTGGTTCCACAGCTTCACCTTAGCATTACTCCATTGTATTTTCCAAGCTTCGATTTGAAGCCCTAAAAAGAAAACTAGATTTGAGGGACCAAGAGGCAGTCAACAGCAGAAGACTAGGGCACAGCACAGGTAAGAATGACTATCCCTGCTAATTAGGTCTTCCCACTTCGTGGGTGGAGGTCATGTTCACATCTATGGTGTAAACGCCATGAGCCCATCCATGGCATCAGTACTAGGTATTGAGATCTACTGGTCACCTGCAGGCTTACAAACCCCAGAATCCCAAAGATGCACTTGTCAACTGCAACAAATGTGGCAAACCAGGGATGTTAAAAAGGACTTCCCAGGCAGCATGAGGAAGCCACCTTGACCCTGTCCAGTCTATGGTGGGGACCACTGGAGGGTAGACTGTCCCCAGACATGCGGGTCACCAGATCCAAAGCCAGTCTCACAAGTGGTCTAGGACTGATGGGTCCCAGGGCTCCTCTCCCTGGCTCTGACAGCTCAGACTTCCATTACCATCCAGGAGCCCTGAATGATTCTGGAGGTCGAAGGGAGGAAGGTGAACTTCCTCCCGGATAACAGAGCAGCCATTTCTATTCTCCTCTCCAATCCAGGCCTCCCTTCTTCCCTTAGCATGAGTATGAGGGATGTCTCAGGAAAGCTTTTAACCTGATAATTTTCCCAACCCCTTAGTTGTAGTTTGGGTGAAGTCGTGTTTACTCATGTCTTTTTAATCATGCCTGAAAGCCCAACTCCTCTGTGAGGCAGGGATATTTTAGCTCATATGTGAACCACTATCCTATGGCTCCAGGACAGACTCCTTGCCTCCCCCTGGTGGAGACTGATATCAATCCAGAAATTTGGGCAACTCAAGGGAAAACTGACTGAGCCACAACCACCATACTGATCTGGATCCACCTTAAGGATCCCACCTCCTTCCCTAACCAGAGAAAATATGCCCTGAAACTAGAAGCTAGGAAAGGGCTAGAAGTCATCATTGATAACGTGAGGATGCAGGGCCTCCTCAAACCCTGCAACACCCCTTATAGTACCCCAATATTGGGAGTACAGAAACCCAATGGGGAATGGAGACTGGTCCAGGACTTCTGCCACATTAATGGCTGTGTTTCCAATTCATCCAGTGTTTCCCAATCCCTATACCTTCATAACTCAAATACCTGAGGGAACTAAATGGCTCACAGTCCTGGACCTAAAGGACACATTTTTCTGCATACCACTATATCCCGACTCCCAATATTTGATTGCATTCAAGGGTCTCTCCAACTAGACCACCCAGTTAACCTGGATGGTGCTACTCCAAGGATTCTGGGATAGTCCTCACCCATTTGGGCAGGCATTCTCAAAAGATCTCTCTGGGTTCTTTCATCCTCAGGTTAAAGTTTTACAAAATGTAAATGACATTCCCCTTTGTGCCCCAACTGAGGAAATCGCTCAGGAAGACACTAAGGCGCTTCTTAATTTCCTAGCTAACAGAGTCTCAAAATCTAAGGCTCGGCTCTGTCAGACTTCAGTGAAGTACTAAGGTCTAGACTTGTCAGAGGGGACCAGGGCACTGGGTGAAGAAAGGATTAAGCCTTTCTCTTGCTTTCCCTTCCCCCAAACCCTCAAACAACTGAAGGGATTCTTGGGCATGACAGGATTCTGCAGATTATGGATACCTGGGTAGGATGAGATAGCTCATCCCTTATATCACCTAATAAAAGAAACTCAGGCAGCTAAGGCTCCTTCCTGAATTTGGGAACCAGAGGCCAGAAGGGCCTTTGACCAGTTGAAATAAGCCTTGCTTGGGGCACCAGCCCTTAGTCTTCCCATAGTGAAGTTGTTTGATCTTTATGTATCAAAAAGGAAGGGAATGGCCCTGGGAGTTATAACCCAGGCCTGAGGTCCAGCCCAGCAGCCTGTAAGCTACCTAAGCAAGGTGCTTGATTTGGTAGCTAAAGGATGGCCAGCCTGCCTCCAGGCAGTTGCAGTGGTAGCTTTGCTAGTGCCAGAGTCCACTAAGTTAACCATGGAGAATAACAACATATGTGGCAGGACTGCTGTCTTCTAAGGGGAGTCTCTAGCTAACAGACAACTGCCTCCTCAAATATCAGGCTCTGCTATTGGAGGGATCTACAGTTCAGTTAAGAACCTGTCCTGGCTAACATGGTGAAACCCCCGTCTCTACTAAAGATACAAAAAATTAGCCGGGCGTGGTGGCAGGCACCTGTAGTCCCAGGTACTCAGGAGGCTGAGGCAGGACAATGGCATGAACCCAGGAGGTGGAGGTTGCAGTGAGCCAAGATTGTGCCACTGCACTCCAGCCTGGGTGACAGGGTGAGACTCCATCTCAAAAAAAAAAGAAGCAACCTGTCCCTGTCTAACCAGCCACATTCCTCCCAGAGAAACCTGAGGAGACTGAACATGACTGCAAACAGATGGCAGAGAAAAACCTAAGCAGCCAGAGAGGACCTCAAGGAAATCTCCTTAGAGAACCCAGACTGGACTCTCTTTATGGATGGAAGTTCTTTTGTAGAAAAAGGGATCCATGAAGCAGGGTATGCAGTAGTCACCCTGAATGACACTACTGAGAGTGCACCTCTCTTCGGGCACAATTTCTCAACTAGCTGAGCTTGAGGGTGCTTGAATTAAGCAGAAGGAAAGCAGTTGGCATTTATACTGATTATAAGCATGATTTCCTAGTCCTTCATGCCCATCCCACTATCTAGAAAGAGAGACTTCCTCACAGCTAATGGGTCTGCCATTAAATACTATCAATAAATTAATAGACTATTATTCTCAGTTTTCCTTCCATGGGAAGTGACAGTAATACATTGTAAAAGCCCCCATAGGGGATGGATGAGATAGCTGAGGGAAATAAATTGGCAGACCAAGCAACTAAATTGGCAATGAGAGGGTCCCAGATTTCTGATCCACTTGAAGCCCTTCTGATCTAGGAGGGCTCCGTAACAGAAATAAAAACCTCAATATTCTCCTGCAGAAATAGAATAGAATCCTCTTGGGGATACACCTTTTAGCCCTCAGAGTGGCTACAAGGAGGATGGCAAACTTCATCTACCAGCTTCCAGCCAATGGAAAGTTCTTAAAATTCTTCACCAAGCCTTCCACCTAGGAAAGGCTAAAACCTATTAATTGGCCCAAAGGTTGTTCTCAGGTAAAAATCTGCTAAAAATGACCAAACAGCTCATTAATGCTTGTGAGACTTGCCTTAAAAATAATCCCCTCAATCAATGGATTCTCCCTGCAAGAACCCAAAGAGTGTGAGGCTACCCAGGAAAAGACTAGCGTATAGATTTCACCCATATGCCAAAGATAAGGGGCATCCAATACCTCCTGGTTTGAGCAGATATCTTCACTAACTGGGTAGAAGCATTTCCTTGTTGAACAGAGAAAGCCAATGAGGTGATAAAAGTACTAATTCATGAGACAATTCCTTACTTTGGATGCCCTAAGTACCTCCAGAGTGATAATGGCCCCTCATTCAAGGAAGCTATCACCGAGGGGCTCTCAAAGGCACTAGGCATACAATACCGTCTTCATCATGTTTGGAGACCACAATCCTTGGGAAGGGTAGAAAAGACAAATGATATTATCAAACGGCACCTCAGAAAACTATCTCAGGAGACTCATCTCCCCTGGATTACTCTTCTTCCTATGGCCCTACTATGTGTTAAAAACACCCCTTTGAAGTCCCTTGAAAATGATGGATAGACAGCCTTTTCTCACCAATGATTTCTTGCTAGACCAAGAAACCTCTTATTTGATTAAACATGTAACTTCTTTGGCCCATTTCCAACAGGAACTGAAACAACTTGGAGGCCCAATCCCATGAACTAGGGGGCCACCTTTATTCAACCCAGGGGACCTAGTACTGGTAAAGGCTCTTCCTTCTCTTTCTCCCTCTCTAGGCCTGGATTTGGAGGGAACTTAGACTGCACTTCTTTCTAGTCTTTCAGCAGTAAAGGTCACTGGAATAGATTCTTGGATTCATATACTCAAGTAAAGGCATGAGGAACTGACAGAATTACTTCTGTTGACCCAGAAAAGCACCCAAAGTACCAATGTGAAGAGAGACCTCGAGTTGATGATCATAAACGGTAAGTGTCAATAATTAACCTTCCATGGATATCCTCTTTATAGTCTTGCTTATAATTGCTGTTCTTGCCTTTGTTCTGTTCCTCACCATAAAGCATATTTGCCAAGGACCCCTTAATTCTGAACACCCGTGAGATTATCTACTCTCCTAAACTGCTATCTCTTCTAAAATGTAACTGTCCTCCCCTATACAAGATGTTATTTATTTCACAAGCGTGAAACAGCTCTGGTCACAACATTGTTTTCAAACTGACTAGTTTATTTTACTTCTTATTTCTGTTATCTCTCGCACTGGCATGGATTATTCCCTTTTAGCTCCTCTTTGTATAATCTCATAATTGGTCCATGAATACTTAACCTCCTTGTAAAATTTGTTTCTTCTCACCTAGAAGTCATTGAACGATAGATGGTCATGCAAATGGAGCCTTTTTATACCGAATGACGGCCTCCTTTATACCAGGGACCCTTAAATAGGCCTCTGAGAGAGATCTGACTGCCATTTTAAAACAATACCCCTTGTCAGCATGAAGCAGGTACAGTAGTCATTATCCCTATCCTAATGGCAGCTAGATATACCTCTTCAGAGGGGGAATTGATAGGGACAGGAGACAGACAAATTCCTGGGCAGACAGGGACAGGTCCCTGGTGAAACTTGACCTTCAAGCCAATGACAGTCTAACACCTAAAAACCAAGCTAAAAGTTTTGGATAGAATCCATGGACCTGAGTGAGAACTTCCATCCCCATCGTACCCACACTCTCTCTATGAGTTCTTTCTGAATGATGCCTTTTAACAAATCGAATGCTGCCTTTTCCAAGCCCAGTCTTAAGCAATAAGCATATATACCCCCATTTCTAACCCAGTAAAAACCCTGGACACAGCCTCACAGATGGCAACCCACTTTCAGGTTCTCTTTGCTGCTGAGAACTTACTTTCTGTCGCTCAATAAAATTCTACTCTGTCTTATTCACTTTGCAGTGTCTCTGTACCTCATTCCACTTGGTCATGAGACAAGAACCTGGAACTTGCCAAACTGCAGGAGTGAAAGAGCTGTAACACTCCCTCCTCCTCACTAAACTACAGGAATGAAGAAGCCACTGGGCATCACTCCCTCCTGCTCCCTGAACTATGGGAGTAAAGAAGCTGCAACATCAGCATCTGTTATTTTTGACTTTTTAATAATAGCCATTCTGACTGGTGTGCGATGGTATCTCATTGTGGTTTTGATTTGCATTTCTCTAATGATCAGTGATGTTGAGATTTTTTTCATATGATTGTTGGTCACATATATGTCTTCTTTTGAAAAGTGCCTGTTCATGTCCTTTGCCCGCTTTTCAAAGAGGTTGTTTGGACAATAAACATTCTTAAATGTGCTCAACCCTATAAGTAATAAGAAAAAATGCACATTGAAACACCATATGATACCACTGTTCACCTATCACAATGGTTAAAATGAAAGAGATAAACAATAACAAATTTAAACAAGAATGTAGAGCAACTGGAACTCACACACTGCTGGTTGTAATGTAAATTTGCACAAGTACTTCAGAAAACTGTATTTATCTGTAAAATTGAACACACGTGAACACTTTATGGAAGGACCTTGAAGAGAGTAATAGAAAAAGTCTGAAAGCCTAGAAAACTGTGTTAGTAGATGCCTGTATTAGTCCACTTTAAAACTCCTATAAAGAACTACCTGAGACTGGGTAATTTATAAAGAAAAGAAGTTTAATTGATTCACAGTTCTGTGTGGCTGGGGACATCTCAGGAAACTTACAATCATGGCAGAAGGCAAAGGGGGAGCAAGGCACATCTTACATAGCAGCAGGAGAGAGGAAGTGCCACACTTTAAAACCATCAGATCTCATGATAACTCACTTACTATCATGAGAAACAGCATGGGGAAAACCACTGCCATGATTCAGTCACCTCCCACCAGGTCCCTCCCTAATATGTGGGGATTACAGTTCGAGATGAGATTTGAGTGGGAACACAGAGCCAAACCATATCGTACTACCCCTGGACCCTCCCAAATCTCATTTTCTTCTCACATTTCAAAACACAATCATGTCTTCCCAATAGTCCCCCAGTGTCTTAACTCATTCCAGCATTAGCCTAAAAGTCCAAGTTCAAAGTCTCATCTGAGACAAGACAAGTCCCTTTCACCTATGAGCCCATAAAATAAAAGCAAGTTAGTTTCTTCCAAGATAAAATGGGGATACAGGCATTAGGTAAATGCTTCCATTCCAAATGGGAGGAATTGGCCAAAATAAAGGGGTTACAGGCCACATGCAAGTCCAAAACCCAACAGGGCTGCCATTAAATCTTAAAAGTGCCAAAATAATTTTTCACTCTATGTCTCACAACCAGGGCATGCTGATGCAAGAAGCAGGCTCACAAGGCCTTAGGCAGCTCTGCCCTTGTGATTCTGCAGGGTACAGCCCCCTTGGCTGCTTTCACGGGCTGGCATTCAGTTCCTGCAGCTTTTCCAGATGTGCAGTGCAAGCTGTTGATGGATCTACCAGTCTGGGGTGTGGAGGATTCTCACAGCTCCACTAGGCAGTGCCCCAGTGGGGACTCAGTGTGGGGGCTTCAACCCCACATTTCCCCTCTGCATTGCCCTTGTAGAGGTTCTCCATGAGGGCTCTGCCCCTGCAGCAGACTTCTGCCTGGACATCCAGACATTTCCATACATCCTCTTAAATCTAGACAGAGGTTCACAAAGCTCAACTCCTGTCTTCTGTGCACCTGTAGGCCCAACACTATGTGGAAGCCACCAAGGCTTGGGGCTTGCATCCTCTGAAGCAATGACCTGACCTGTACTTTGGCCCCTTTTAGCCATGACTGGAGGTGGAGTGGTTGGGATATAGGGTGCCATGTCCTGAGGCTGCACAGAGCAACAGGGCCCTTGGCCTGGTCCATGAAATCATTTTTTCCTTCCTAGGTCCCCAGGCCTGTGATGGGAGGGCATGCTGTGAAGATCCCCAAAATGCCCTGGAGACATTTTTCCCATTTTCTTGGCTATTCACATTTGGCTCCTTGTTACTTATGCAAATATATGCACCCAGCTTGAATTTCTCCCCAGGTTTTTCTTTCTACTACATGGTCAGGCTACAAATTTTCCAAACTTTAATGTTCTGCTTCCCTTTTAAGCATAAGTTCCAATTTCAGATCATTTCTTTGTGAATGCATATGACTGTACACTTTCAGAAAAAGCCAGGTCAACTCTTGAATGCTTTGCTGCTTAGAGATTTATTCTGCCAGATACCCTAAATTATCTCTCTCAAGTTCATAGCTCCACAGATCTCTAGGGCAGGGGCCAAATGCTGCCAGTCTCTTCGCTAAAGCATAGCAAATCCAACCTTTGCTCTAGTTCTTAATAAGTTCCTCATCTCCATCTGAGACTACCTCACCCTAAATTTCATTTCCATATCACTATCAGCATTTTGGACAAAACCATTCAAGCCTCTAGGAAGTTACAAACTTTCTCATATCTTTCTTTTTCTGAGCCCTCTAAGTTGTTCCACCTCTGCCTCTTACCCAGTTCCAAAGTCACTTCCACATTTTCAGGTTATCTGTATAGCGGTATCCTACTCTTGGTACCAGTTTTCTGTATTAGTTTTCACACTGCTGCAAAGAACTACCTGAGACTGGGTAATTTATAAAGAAAAGAGGTTTAAATGACTCACAGCTCTGTGTGGCTTGGGAGGCCTCAGGAAGCTTACAATTATGACAGAAGGCAAAGGGAAGGCAAGGCACATCTTACATGGTAGCAGGAGAAAGAGAGGAGGAGGAAATGCCACACTTTTAAACCATCAGATCTCATGACAATTCACTCGCTGTCATGAGAACAGCATGGGGGAACCACTCCCATGATCTAATCACCTCCCATCAGGTCACTCCCTAATACATAGGGATTACAATTCTAGATGAGATTTGGGTGGGGATGCAGAGCCACACCATATCAATGCCTAATTGCCTTACAGGAGACTTCAGATGACAGCTTAAAGGATAGTGGGGAAGTGTCATTGGAAACTATAATGAAAGAGATTTGTACTATGTAGTCTGATGCTACAACATTGTTGCCTGCAATAACACAAAGAGTATAATGAACTATGTGACCTACCTGAGTAGATTCCATTTAGAGTTTTGAAGATGCCAACAGATTTCTTCTGGTTGTGTATGGTAAAATATAAAATAAGATAGATAAGCTAATGACAGTTAAATCAAAAGAAGCTAGGAATTGTAGGGATTAAAAATTCTCAGCCTCTCCAGATGATAACTGATACTAATATTGATAAATGACTATTGAACAAAGTCGAAACAAGAGACTCACAGAAAAGCTTAGAGTATGGTTATAAAAATCTTTTAAGGCCTTAGAAATACCTCAGAACACTTAGTCAAACAATGGAGCTTCTTAAAAGTTTAAGGATGCTGTTCCTCAGTAGGCTCAGCAGAAACTCAAGGTAGAGTCAATGCCAATAATATTTATAGGAGACCAGCAAATGTTTAAAGAAAATAATAATTTCAAAAACATCTACCTAGACTGAAATGAACAGAAACAGTAAAAAAGGAAAAGAGGCCTTTGGACCCCAAAACCTCTATAGGCAGGAAGCAGGCTGAGAAAATTGTAGAGCTGCAAACACAAGCTACCTTTTATAGAAAGGAAAAATAACTTAAAAGCAGGAAAAAAGAGCCAAAATGCAGAGCCAAGAGCCACAGAAAAAATCATTCCTGGAAAGGAAGAGGCCTCAGTCTTAATCAAAGAACCTCAAACATTCCAAATTCTAGCTGAATTTCAGAAGTTCTGTGGATTGGTTATTTCTGTGGTCTTTTTTCTCCCACTTTTAAACAGAAGTAACTATAGCATTTATCTTACGTCAGTCTCACTATCATATGCTTGGTAGATATGGGGCACATAACTTGTCTCTTCAGTTCACAGGTCCTCATACGAAGAGTAACTATACTTGAAGAGAGGAACTTGAGGTTCCTAATCAAGGAATCACATGTGAAGAGCTTCATTCACACCTGGATCTGATCAGATGACGAGATCTTTGATTTTGTTGTATACTATGACAGATAGAGTATATAGTGTGCCTATGATAGCCATAAGGCCCACACAAACATCTCAGAGAGCCAACACTATGTGTCACTTAGCAGCATGATGCTGCATGCAGCCTGGCCTGGGGATTTCTAACCCTGGCCCAGAGATTTCCAGGAGACAAAATCACCTCAACACAATGCAACTCATAAACCTTAAAACATTGCTTACTGTTACAAGAATAGCTTAACCTCTCTTTTTGAAAGAAACATCTGAGACTGGACATGGTGGCTCATGCCTAATATCCCAGCACTTTGGGAAGCTGACACAGGAAGATTCCTTGAGACCAGGAGTTCAAGATGAGCCTAACCAATTATAGCAAGATCCCGTCTGTACAAAAAAAATTTTTTTAATTAATTGGGCATGGTGATGTGTGCCTGTAGTTCTAGTTACTCAAGAAGCTTGAGGTGGGAGGATTACTTGAGCCCAGGAGTTTGAGGCTGCAGCTATGTGATCTCACCAGTGCATTCCAGCCTGGACTGGAGGCCCTGTCTCAAAAAAAAAATAAAAATAAAAAAAATAAGGACCTGGTAACTGACCCAGATTGAATACAAGTATGAGAAATGGGGAAGAATCTCCCAAACTCAGAGAATTGGTCTTCAGAGGAAGACCCTCCTGGTCAGGTAGCCATCTGACTCCCAACTGTATCTGGCCCATGCTACAGTCTGCTCTTGCTATCCATCTTGTAAGAATGATGCCAGAATGAATAAACTGCTTGACTATCAGACAGTTTCTAAGACTCATCTTTGATACAAATTGGACCAAAGGGAAGTTGCTCCTGGGGAAGCTGGTTAACTAGGACCACTCAGGAGCCCTGAACATGATACATTTCAAATTGATGTTGCAATGTGATATGATCTGGGGAGGTTTTGGGAGAGAATGAGTAAATTTTGCTTCCCCCTGGATTGCTTCCTCTAAGAAAAGCAAGTTGCCATGTCATGAAGACTTTCAACCAGCCTAAGAGGAAGCCCGTGTGGTGAAGAACTGAAGCCTCCTATTAATAGCCAGCACCAATTTACCAAGTATGTGGATGAAATGGATCCTCCTGCCCCATTCAGGCCTTCAGATGACAGTAGTGCCAACCAATATTTTAAATGAAATCTCGGAAGAAAACTAGAGTAAGAAATACCTAGGTAGGCCGGGCACGGTGGCTCAAGCCTGTAATCCCAGCACTTCGGGAGGCCGAGACGGGTGGATCACAAGGTCAGGAGATCGAGACCATCCTGGCTAACACAGTGAAACCCCGTCTCTACTAAAAAATACAAAAAACTAGCCGGGCGAGGTGGCGGGCGCCTGTAGTCCCAGCTACTCGGGAGGCTGAGGCAGGAGAATGGCGTAAACCCGGGAGGCGGAGCTTGCAGTGAGCTGAGATCCGGCCACTGCACTCCAGCCTGGGCGATAGAGCGAGACTCTGTCTCAAAAAAAAAAAAAAAAAAAAAAAGAAATACCTAGGTAATCTGCTCCCAAATTACTGACCTACAAAAACTATGAGGTAAATGTTTATTGTTATAAGCCACTTCATCTTGGTGACCATTTATTATAAAGCAATAGATAACAAATATACCATATCCTGAATATGATTATTAATTTTCCTTCATTTATTTAATTTTTCCACATATATATTCATAAGCAATATATTATTTAGCTTTATATAGCTTTTTTAACTTCATATAATGTACTCCTTTTTTTCTCAGTATTATATTTGAGGGATCTGTTTAAGTTGTAACTGTTTAAACATTTTTACTGCTGTAAATATACCATTGTATGACTATACCACAATGTATCCATTATCTTGTTGATGGGCCTTTGAGTTGTCCCTGTTTCCTTCCCCCCTCCCCCATTTCAAGCAATGCTGCTATAAGAATTCTTCCACACAGCCAGGCGCGGTGGCTCACGCCTGTAATCCCAGCACTTTCAGAGGCCGAGGCAGGCGGATCACAAGGTCAGGAGATTGAGACCATCCTGGCTAAGACGGTGAAACCCCGTCTCTACTAAAAATACAAACACACAGCCAGGCATGGTGGTGGGCGCCTGTAGTCCCAGCTACTTGGGAGGCTGAGGCAGGAAAATGGTGTGAACCCGGGAGGCAGAGCTTGCAGTGAGCTGAGATCCCACCACTGCACTCCAGCCTGGGCCACAGAGCGAGACTCCGTCTCAAAAAAAAAAAAAAAAAGAATTCCACACACACATCTACTTTTACAGATGTGCTGCAAGAGTTTCTCTAGTTATTTTTGCTGTGTAACAAATTATCCCAAGACATAGCAGCTTAAAACAACAAAACTTAATTATTTCACACTTTCTGTGGAACAGGAATTTAAGAATGGTGGCCCTTAAGGCCTATCATGAAGTTGCAGTCAAGATGTCAGCTGGGGTTGTAGTCATCTGAAGGCTTCATTGGAGTTGAAGGATCTTTCAAAATGGATCACTCACATGGCTGTTGGTGAGAGGCCTTAGTATCTCCCTGGCTGTTGTCAGGAGACTTCAGTTCCTTGTCACTTAGGTCTCTCCAAAAGTCTGCGTGGGTGTTCTTATGACATGGCAGCTGGCTTCTCCCATACAGCAAGTGATCTGAGACAAAGTAAGAAAGAAGCTATAATGCCTTTATGACCTATTCATGGAAGTCATACACTGTCATTTCCACCATATTTCATTCATTAGAAGTGAGTCACTAAATCTAGTCCCTATTCAAGCTCAGGGGGTTAAGCCCCACCTATCACATAATTTCCAGACTTATTTTAAAACCACCACAGCTATGTCCCTAGTTGATAGAATATATGCATCATCTGGAGCTGGAAGCCATTATCCTCAGCAAACTCATACAGGAGCAGAAAACCAAATACTGCATGTGCTCACTTATAAGTGGGAGCTGAACAATGAGAACACATGGACACAGGGAAGGGAATAACACACACTGGGGCCTGTCAGAAGGTGGGACCAGGGGAGGGAGAGCATTAGGAAAAATAGCTAATGCATGCTGGGTTTAATACCTAGGTGATGGGTTGATAGGTGCAGCAAACCACCATGGCATACGTTTGCCTATGTAACAAAGCTGCACATCCCGCACATGTACCCTGGAACTTCAAATTAAAATTAAAATTTAAAAAAAGAATATATGCATCATTAAGTTTGTTAGATAATGCCAAATTATACTCCAAAAATGTTGTACCAATTTATACACCTACTAGCAATAGATAACAGTTTCTCTTTTTCCACAGCCTCACAAACTGGCATTTGTAACATTTTTCATTATTTTCTTAGCTTTACATATTTTAATAAATCTGCGCTAGTTGACACTTCAACAAGACTAGCAAAATTAACTCAATTGCAGCATTTATTACACCGCATTGAGAAAAGACCAGAAAATGATGATGGAGTGAGACATGGATTATATGACTATCTGAAAAAAGATCACTGCAGAAAGTGGGAACAAGCCGAGGCTCAGAAATGGGTGCATATTGGGTGTGTTTGAGGAAAAGCAAGGGCAGTCTAGCAGGAGTACAGTAAGCAAGGGGAAGTAGGGATAAATTTAGAGGGATAACAAGGTGGAGAGTACATCATCGAGAATCTTATAGAGCTTCACAGAAAGTACCATTGGACAGTAGAGATATTTAGGATTCATCCATATAGAAATCAGTAGTTCTCAACTTTCGCTGCACATTGGAATCACCTGGACTGTCTGAACCATGAATTCTCACTGTAATTTGCCTTCTCTGAATCTACTACATGTTTCCTCAGGGCCACTGCTTCTCCACGTGGCCTTTTTCTGTGGTCTTTTCACATCATTTCTTCATCAGGGTAGTTGGGCTTCTTCTCATAGAACAATGTCATTTCCAGTGAATGTTAGTGGTTAAAACAAGTAATATGGCTAACATTATTTCAAGAGGAGACTAAAGATAAACATGAATGCAGGGAGGCCTGATTGCCTGGCAACTACTCATATAAAGAAACTACCACATAAGGGAATTATAGGCACCAGGGATGTGAGGGACAATGACAAGATGTGCAGAGAAATGGATTCTAGATCCCGGTAGATTTGTTGGAGTTAGGACATTCAAAGCAATGAGATGGGAAAATAGGTGTGGCAACTGGAGAGTAGAATCCTTGATAGAAGGAAAGGATTAAAGTCACTGGTGATGGCAATGTCTAGGGCAGTGTTTCTCAACCCTGGTGGTGTGTTAGAAATATATCCCATATGCCATAAGATTTTGATATAATTAGACTGGAGTGGGGCTGTCACTGGCATTACTTTAAAGGTCCTTGGATAATTCTACTTGAGAGCTAATTCTAATTCTAATTAAGAACCACTGATTTAGAATATGACCTTAAGGGGAATGGCTGAGACGAGCTGTAGGACAAAATCATTTGGAACAAAAAAGTTAAACAAAAAACTGTCCCAAGGCGATTGAAATAATCACCTGCCTGAACACTGAAATTTCGCAAAAAAAATTGTGAAAGGAGAAGTGATAATGAATGAGAAGTTCAGGACTGACAGATTCAAGGAAAGAGGATGAGTAACTCCAGGTTTCCATTTTATGGAAAAATGATGATACTATGGGCAGAAATGGGGAAATATGGCAGAGAAATTTATTTGTGGGGGAAGTCTTCAGATTTTTAGACAAAATAACATAAATAATATAAAGACATAATATGGCAGGGACAACTGCATATCTATGTGCTAAAGAATGAAATTGGATCCCACTTCAAAACATACAAAAATTAACCCAAAATAATCAAAGATCTAAATGTGAGAGCTAAAAATAAAAAGCGCTTAGAGGGGCTAGGCGTGGTGGCTCACCTCTGTAATCCCAGCACTTTGGGAGGCTGAAGCAGACGGATCACGAGGTCAGGAGTTCGAGACCAGCCTGGCCAACATGGTAAAACCCCCGTTTCTACTAAAAATACAAAAAATTTGCCAGGCATGGTGGCGCACACCTGTAATCCCACTTACTTGGAAGGCTGAGGCAGGAGAATCGCTTGAACCCAGGAGGCAGAAGTTGTGGTGAGCGGAGATCACGCCATTACACTCCAGTCTGCGCGACAGAGCAAGACTCTGTCTCAAAAACAAAAACAAAAAAAAGCGCTTAGAAAAAAACCTACAGGTAAATATTTATGGCTGTGGTGTAGGCAACAATTTCTTAGACACAACACCTATAATCTATGGCCATACCACCCTGATTGTGTCCAATCTCATCAGATACGTCACCAACAACACAAGCAACATTAGAAAAAAACAAATAAATTGGGCTTCCTCAAAATTAAAAACTTTTCCAAGATCATCATCAAGAATGAGAAAAGACACCCCACAAAATGGGAGAGAAATTTGCAAATCGTCTATCTGATAAGAGACTTGCATCTAAAAAATACAAAGAACTCTTAAATCTCAATAATAAGAAAGCAGATAACCCAATTAAAGAACAGACAAAGGATCTGAATAGACATTTCTACCAAAGAAGATATACAAATGGCCAACAAGTGCATACAAAAACGCACAACACCAATAACTTTCAAGGAAATGCAAATCAAAACTGCAGTGAAATACTACTTCACACCACTAAGATGGTCATAATAAAACGATGAATAACAACAAGTGTTAGTGTCCTGGTCTGCTATAACAAAATATCATAGACTAAGTGGCTTATAAAGAACAGTTCTTCATGGACAACCATTTTCTCACTATAACCTCACATAGTAAAAGAGGTAGGGGAATCTCTCTGGGATCTTTTTAACTAGAGCACCTCATCACCTCCCCAAAAGCCTCACCTCCATATACTATCACCTTGAGCAGTTTCTCAAAAGGTTAAACATAGTTACCATATAACCCAGCAATTCCACTTCTAGGCATGTACCTACTAGAATTAAAAACATGTCTATGCAAAAACTTGCACACGTATGTTTATAGCAGCAATATTTACAATAACCAATAAGTGGAAATAACTACAATGGCCATTAACTGATGAATGAACACATAAGATATAGTAGGCATATTCTTACAATAGAATATTATTGAGCCATAAAGAGGAATGAAGTACTTCATACCTCTACAGCATGAATGGACTTCGAAAACATGATGATTGAAAGATGCCAGTCACAAAAGACCACATATTGCATGATTATATTTATATGAAACACCTAAAATTTCTAGAAAAATTAAATCTATTGAGAGAAAAAGTAGATTAGTGGTTGCCTAGGCTTGGAGGTGGTAAGGGGAACGGTGGCGGGGTGGTGGTGACTGCTATAGAGTACAATGTTTTTGACATGACAAAAATAGTTTTAAATTGTAGTCATGGTTACATAACCCTGTGAGTATACTAAAACCATTGAATAGAAGACTTTAAATGGGTGCATTTTAGGATAGGTGAATTCTATCTCAATAAAACCATTTACGAGAAAAGATGCAACATGTTTAAAATTCAGAGATAATCAGAATGTACAAAACTTGATTATATTTTGGCAGTCCCTCAAAAAGTTAAATGTAGAATTACCATATTACCAATTATCCAGCAGTACTACTCCTAGGTATATGCTCAAGAGAAATAAAAACATGTCCACACAGAAACTTGGACACAAATGTCCCACCAAAAGGGAGAAACAACCCAAAAGCCCATCAGTGGGTGAATGGATAAACTGTGATATATGCATGCATGGAAAATTATTCAGACATAAAAAAGAACAAAATACTTATAAATGCTATAAGTTGGATGAACCTCAAAAACAGTACATTAAGTGAAAGAAGCCAGACGAAAAAAAAAAGTCACATATTGTATGACTCTTTATATGATATATCCAGAACAGGCAAATCCAGAGAGCCAGAGAGTAGATTCATGCTTACCGGGTGACCAGGGAAGAGACAGTGATTACTCAATGGGTATGAGGGTGTTTCTCTGGGGAGATGAACAAGTTTTGAAGCTAGAGAGAGGTGGTGGTTGCCCGACATTGCATGTGACTACACTAAATGACACTGAGCTGTTTACTTTATCATCGTTAATTATATGTTATGTGAATTTTACCTTAATTTTAAAAACTTGTGCATCAAACTTCTTTCCATTTATACTGAGAGGTGACAACATGCTAGCAGCCCTTGCTCTGGGCGCCTCCTCGGCCTCGGTGTCCACTCTGGCGGTGCTTGAGGAGCCCTTCAGCCCGCCACGGCACTGGGGGATCCCCTCTCTGGGCTGGCCGAGGACGGAGCCGTCTCCCCCTGCTTACGGGGAGGTGTGGTGGGAGAGGCGTGGGCGGGAACCAGAGCTGCGCGCGGCGCTCACTGGCCGGCGCGAGTTCCGGGTGGGAGCGGGCTGGGCTGGTCCGTCACTCGGAGCGGCCGGCCGGCGCAGCAGGCGCCTGGCAGTCAGGGGCTTAGCACCCAGGCCAGCAGCTACGGAGGGTGCGCCAGGTCCCCCAGCACTGCCGGCCCGCCGGCGCTGCGCTCGAATTCTCGCAGGGCCTCAGCTGCCTCCCCGTGGGGCAGGGCTCGGGACCTGCAGCCCGCCATACCCGAGCCTCCCCCTGGCCGTGGGCTCCTGCGTGGCCCGAGCCTCCCCTATGAGCGCCGACCCGCTGTTCCGCAGCGCCCAGTCCCATCAACCGCCCAGGGGCTCAGGAGTGCGGGCGCGGGGCGCGGGATTGACGGGCAGCTCGGGCCTTGGCCCCAGCGCAAGATCCACTGGGTGAGGCCGGCTGGGCTCCTGAGTGGGGTGGGGACTTGGAGAACTTTTATGTCTAGCTGGAGGATTGTAGATGCACCAATCAGCACTGTGTCTAGCTCAGGGTTTGTAAACGCACCAATCGGTACTCTGTATCTAGCTAATCTAGTGGGGACTTGGAGAACTTTTCTGTCTAGCACTCTGTGTCTAGCTAAAGGATTGTAAACACACCAATCAGTACTCTGTATCTAGTTAACCTAGTGGGGACTTGGAGAACTTTTCTGTCTAGCACTCTGTGTCTAGCTAAAGGATTGTAAACTCACCAATCTGCACTCTTTGTCTAGCTCAGGGATTTTAAACGCACCAATCAGCACTCTGTATCTAGCTAATCTAGTGGGGACTTGGAGAACTTTTCTGACTAGCACTCTGTATCTAGCTAAAGGATTGTAGAACCCACCAATTCCAGACACCATACCAAGTATTCAACAGAATTAAAACATTAAACAGACATCAAGATTAAGCATCTCACCCATGCAGCATATCTGCCACATACAAATTGAAATAAAATATAATATGCAGTTAGAGTTTGTAGTGTTTCAGGGGAAAAATTTTTAAAAAACAAATTTTTCTCCCAACACAATGTGTTTGGCATGAGGTCCCAACATCCCTAAAACAAGTGTTAAAGACAGAAGTGCTTGTTTGTGAAAAGCAAAAACCTTTTTCTGGAACATGTTACCATCTCAAAAGATACTTGAGGTCTCACTTTTTGAGATGTCACTTACTATAATTAATAGTATATTAATATATATAATAGTATATTTAGCTCATTGCTAACATAGTGTCCGTGTTATTACTCTTGTCACTAATGTGTCTGGATCTAAGATGTGATTAAGTAAATTCCTAGAAATAAGTACTACATGGAAATCTCTGCTACTGGATGGAGCATGGCATCAGGAGAGGCCTGGCAGTGGGTATAATGCCAGATTTGCCTATTCTGGATATATCATATAAAAAGAGTCATATAGGCAGAGATCCAGACAGGCTATATATTTGAATTGCCTCATTAAGTCTTCCAGGCCACCTATTATAAAGGCATCTATTACATAACTGGCACCTGAAAAAGAACTTTCTCTGATTTGGGAATCCAAACCTTACAATAGGACTGGTGTTGGGTACAATTTTGTCATCATAACTTGGCTACTCTGGTATTATCATAGTAACAAATCGCATGCAGAGAACCTTACACAGCCCCAGGTTCATAACACTCCCAGGATGACTGATAGTTTGCGTCTTTTCAGTAACCTGTTTTGGGTCCTGTAATCAAACACCACGTGGGGTCTTGTGGGTACTCAACCTCATAGGCAAACTTTGTCCACACCTCTCTACCCCCATTTCACACAAACACACACAGCCTGCTCTGTAGCGCCCTCTGGGGCCAAGGGATGCACACCCCAATGGTAAGTTATACCCTTTGGAGGATGAGTCTGAAGAAGAAGGTGGAGGCCTATGAAATGGGGCTTGGCACTATTTGATAGGGAATTCCACTGTCCAGTATGTTGAGCACGGCTGGGGTTGGGAAGAGAGTATATCAGTGGAACTGGGTGGGCATATGCCTTTGGCCCAGTGGAGTCTTCACTCTGTGAGGAGGAGAATTGCTGGACGAGGGTCCAAACAGGGACTCTGGAAAGGACAGGCCTGGAGAACAAGGGTGGTACTGCCTCAGACTAATGCTCAGCACACTTTGCATAGCTTTACACAGCTGCATTAACCATAGATTCGGGAGTCATTTCACTTAGGACTAGCCTTATCAAGTGAGTTACAAGAAAAGGAAGCTGAATAAGGAAACCCAGGCCACCAGCCTGTCCCAGGGAAAGGGTATGTCACAGCAGTTTCTGAGCTCAGACGTTTCTGAGCTTCTATTCCTGCCACTGAAAAGCCCAAAGGACTGCTCAGTTTCCCCAAATAGGTCACAGATCTAAAGTTGGAGAAGGAGAGCCTCAAGGACATAGGAAGAAAGGTGGGTAGGTCTCCAGGGTGTCTGTCTTGTTCTCCAGCCTGCTCCATTTATCAATCTCCTTGTTTCTGTCACCTCCTAAGGATGGCAAATGCCCCCAGGATAAAACATTTACCAGTTCACCAATTTCTGCTCTTACAATCACTCTATTCTCTCAAGGCAATTCTTCCCAGTTTTCTTAGGTATTTCATGCTACTAACAAGATGTTTTCTATATTTTTTCTGGATATATTTTGTAATTTATTTTGTAAGAAGGTTGGACTGAATTATAGTTGACTGTTACTGGAAGTGGAAATCCCCAATTGGCTTTCAGATAGTTGGTTTTTGGCAAACTGTGTTTCAGTGAATGGACCCCAAGTAGAGCTTCAAGTTTCCGTAGATTAGCTTTGAAAATGCGTTATTTAACAAACACTTCTTTAACCAGCACTTACTGAGTGTTATCCTCTTTAAGGCACTATAGTAAACCACAGAGAAGATACAAAAATGAAAACAATGTAAGTTGTGCCGTTAAAAGAATGTATAATCTTGAGGGGGAGTCAGACATAGGTATAAATAATAAAGAAGTGAAGGAGGAAGGTGAAGTGCAGGGAATGAACTGAGTCTGGAAGTAACATGCCTCGAGATTACAAATTGGAACAGAAATGTCATGTTTTGTGAGGACTATAAATCAAAGGTCTCAAAATGGTAGGCCACAGACTGAATGCAGCCCACAAACATGTTTGGTTTGGCCCACATCGTGTTTTAAAAATAAGAGATTTCCCATTTTAAAAAAATCTGTATTTCCATCTTCTGAAAACTCAGAATATCTGGCAACTGTCCTCATTGCCAACTGGCAAGCATCAGCTGGAGCCGAGTGGAAGCTGCCTCCTTGGAGAGGGCCTCATTTCTTCCAGTCACCATATTTCCCATCAGTCCCCTGCCATCAGCCTTCACACCCTGCACAGTTCACCTTCTCCACCTAATGAAAAGTGCTACATAAGTGCAGCTTCCAGTCCTTCTAGTAATCAGAGAGCCAATTTTAGGCCTTCAATTTCATCCCCCAACCCCCCCAACCCCTCTACACACACACACACACACACATTGTTAACCCCATTTTTCTATATAGAAAATCTAGACCACAAGGACTCACCACCACTGTCAGTCATTGAAATATCCTTCCTGTAGGCACTTAAGTTTATGACCTCTGTGTGTTGATCCTATCCCTGCAGCATAATCCGTGGGAGAACAAGTCCATGAAAGTTCCTTCCCAGCAGTTTTACTGCCAGAGGCTTTAGAGGAGAAGCCACCCCTAAGAGTTCTGTTTCAGAATAGGATTTAGGGATTGTTTCCTATTACATATAAGTTGAAGTCTGAGTATCAGATTCTACTATTCTTCCATGAGCCTTTAGGGCATATTTAATCATCTAATCATTCGGAACTAGAGGAAAATTTGTAGTCCAGCTCAGAGATGCAGGAGGAATAGAAACTCATCTGTAGGGGACCAGAGATCCTGGCTCTACCTTCACACCAGATTCCTAGCATTGAGAAGGCTCCTGCAACTTAAGCTAATCCAAGGAGGTGAAATCCTAAGGTGAAATCCTAAGGAGGAACAAGTTTCTGGATAGACGTTGGTAATTTGTGATCATTATTAATAACAGCCCTATTTCTTGTAGGCCTTGAGAAAGCTTGTTTGATTCTGTCAGTAAACTCCCTGTTGTTTTCTCTGTCAAGAACCTCCAGTCAAAGCTCTCGGGGTGGTCCATCAAGAGGTGTCCTCTTCAGCTGGCTAATCAGGAAAAATATAACTAAATCTAGTTGATGAGTAAGGTTGTCATCTAACAGGGTGGGGGTTAGGTGAGAATAACATGAATTTCTAAGATCTGGCTGTATAAAGAGGAAATGAGGAGCCAGAAGCACAGTGGCCAGAAATTTAAGGTATCCATGCATTTAAAGGGGCAAATAATAGTGTGCTAAAGGAAGTACACAGAGCAGATTCCAGTGGAACAGAGTCAGGTAGGAAAGCTTAGCACTGAAGACAAGCACTGTCCAAACTGACTTGAAGGGTGGGCAGCCCGCTGTGTAAGTGAACACCTTAAAGTGGGGAGGGAATGGATGCATGCCACTGAGGTCCAAACTAAGATTTTGACCATTTTAAAAGAGTTCTTTATGTGTTCTGGATCTAAGTCCTTTGTGAGACATGTACTTCAAGTATTTCTCTCTCCATCTATAACTTGCCTTTTAATTATTTAACAGTATCTTTTGTTAAATAATTTTAATTCAATGAAATCCAATTTATCGATGTTTTCCTTTATGGTTTACGCTTTCGGTGTTCTACGGAATCTGCTTAACCTAAGGTTATGAATATTTATCTCTAGAAATGTTATAGTTTTAGTTTTGTAAATATTTTGGTCAATGATTTATTTTAATTAATTTTATGTATGGTATGAAATAAGGATCAAGAGTCCTTTTTTTCCATATGAATATTCAGTGGTTTCAGCACCTTTGTTGAAAAGACTGTCATTTCTTCTCATCGCATTAATAATCTTTGTAAAAAATCAACCAGTAATATGTGTGGGCCAACTTCTGGACTCTCTATCCTGGTCCATTGATCTAGATTTGTATCTTAATGCCAATGCCACACTGTCTTGAAATCGTAACTCTATAAGTTGGAAACTAGGTAGTATAACTCTCCAACTTCATTCTTGTTTTTGAAAAATCATTTTAGCTATTCTAGTTCTTTTGTCTCTCCATATAAATTTTAAAAATCAACTTGTCAATTTCTACAGAAAAACCTATTGGGATTTTGGTACTTATTGTATTGGATCTGACTTTGAAAGAATTGACATCTTAACCATATGAAATCTCTAGTCCATGAACATAGTATATCTCTCCATTTATTGGCTCTTCTTTAAGGTCAAAGCAATGTTTTTCTAATTTTCTTTGTATAGGTCTTGCTTATATTTTGTTAAATTTATCCATAAGTATTTTATATTTTCTTTCCTTTTTTTTTTTTTTTTTGAGACGGAGTCTCGCTCTGTCACCCACGCTGGAGTGCAGTGGCCGGATCTC
>NW_012115644.1:3627776-3632153 GCF_000951035.1 Colobus angolensis palliatus
AGCCACCGCACCCGGCCAAATATTTTATATTTTCTATGTAATTGAAAGTAATCTGGCTTTTCCCATTTCAATTCCAATTAAACATTGAAAATATTTAGAAGAACAATTGATTTTTTAATATTACCCTTGTACCATGTGACTTCATTAAACTTAATCATTAATCTGGTAAGGAGTTTTTGGTAGATTTCTTAGGATTTTCTGCATACACAATCATATTGTTTGCGTATATAGATGTATATATGCCTTTTACTTCTATTCCCTGCTTTGTTGCACTGACTAGAAATTCTAATAGATAGTAGAGTATGAATAGTAGGAGTAAGCATCCTAGTCTTGTTCCAGATGATAGGGAAAAAACATTCAGCTTTCTGATAATATGTATGATATTATTTTCCAGTTTTCTGTAGATGACTTAGATCAGATTTAGGAAATTTTATTCTATCCCTAATTGGTTGAGAAGTTGTCTTTTTAAAAAAGTTATGAATATATGCTGGATTTTGTAGAAAACTTTTTCAACACTTACTAAGATGATCATATGGTCTTTCATTTTTAGTCTGTATGATTAATTACATTGATTGATTTTGAATGTTATACCAACCTTAGATTCCTGGTCCTTTTATTTAGTATTGGGGATTAAATTTGATTTTCATTTCCTATACTGTCTTGGTCTGGTTTGGGTATTGAGGTAATACTGGCCTTGAAAAATAAGTTGGTACATGTTTTCTCCTCATTTTTCTAAAAGAGTATATGTGAAATTGGTAATATTTCTCCTTAAATAAGAAGCCATCTGGGCCTAGCGTTTTCTTCTGGAGAAGGCTTTAATAACTAATTCAATTTATTTAATAGATAAAGACTATTCATATAACTTCAGTAAATGCTGTAATATATGTCTTTAAAGGAATTTGTCTGTTTCATTTAAATTAGTAAATATGCTGGCACAAGTTGACCACAATATTTGTAGTTTGTCTCTATTATTTTTCTATTTTCTTTTCATTGACTTTTGCTCTTATCTTTAACATATTCTTCTTTATAATTATTTTGTGTTAGTTTTTGTTTGTTTCTTTTTGGCTTTTCCTTTTTCTACTTTCTAAAGGTGAAGTTTATGCCACAGATTTTAGATTTTTCTAATAAAAGCATTTAAAGCCATACATTCCCCTCTAAGCACTGCTTTACTGTATCCCACAAATGTTAATTTGTTTTGTTTTTATTTTCATTCAGTTCAAGTTATTTTGTAATATTTCTTATAATTTCTTCTTTTACCTATAGTTTATTTAGAACTGTCTTGTCTAATTTCCAAAACTTCAGATTTGACAGATTAACTTTTTGTGTTTGTTTCTAATTTAATTTCATAATAGTCATAGAATATGATTTCCATGATTTTGTCCTTTAAAATTTGTTGATCGTCTGGGTGCAGTGACTCACACCTATAATCCCAGCACTTTGGGAGACCAAGGCAGGAGGATCACCTGAGTCCAGGAGTTCAAGACCAGCCTGGGCAACATAGCAATATCCTTTCCCTAAAAAAAAATAAATAAATAAAATAGAACAATTTTTAAAATAAATTTGTTGATACATGTTTTATGGACACCATATCATCCAATTTGGTGAATGGTACACATGAAGTTAAAAAATTTGTATTCTGCTATTGTTAGGTGAAGTGTTTTATAAACAGCAATTAGGGCCGGGCGCGGTGGCTCAAGCCTGTAATCCCAGCACTTTAGGAGGCCGAGACGGGCGGATCACGAGGTCAGGAGATCGAGACCATCCTGGCTAACACGGTGAAACCCCGTCTCTACTAAAAACTACAAAAAACTAGCCGGGCGAGGTGGTGGGCGCCTGTAGTCCCAGCTACTCCGGAGGCTGAGGCAGGAGAATGGCGTAAACCCGGGAGGCGGAGCTTGCAGTGAGCCGAGATCGCGCCACTGTACTCCAGGCTGGGTGACAGAGCGAGACTCCGTCTCAAAAAAAAATAAATAAATAAACATCAATTAGGTGGTTGGTTTGATAGTGTTATTCAAGTCTTCTATTATCCTTAGTGATTTGTCTATTTTTTCCCATCAATGATGGAGACATGAGCCATAGAATCTTCCAATGTAATTGAAGAGGGTTTTGGTCTCTTCTTTTTTCAGGTCTTTTTTATTTTGTGTACTTTGAAGCATTGTTTTGGGGTGCATAAACATTTAGGATCATATTTTCCTGATGAATTCACCTCTCTATAATTAAGAAAAGATTCTCTTTATGCCTAATAATATTTCATGCTCTCAAGTCTAATTTATATTGTATTAATACAGCCATTTTATCTATTTATTGTTCTTAATATTTACATAGTGTATCTTTTTCCATCCTTTTATTCTTAACCTGTCTCTTTTTATTTAAAGTGCAGTTTTGTGTGTGTGTGTGTGTGTGTGTGTGTGTGTGTGAATTTTGTTGTTGTTGTTGGGTCTTGGTTTTTTATCCAGTCAGAGAACTCTGTATTTTCATTAGAACATGTATATACTTTATGTATATTGTAATTATTGATATGGTTGGATTTTTACCTATCATCTTGCTATTTGTTTACTATTTATCACATTTGTACTTATACTTTTTTTTCTTTTCTTCTGAGTCTTTTGGAGTAATACTGTATTAGCAGGATGTAAATATTCAACTTGTTTTATTATGAAGCTAAACTGATATTTCCCCTTTTGTTTTGTTTCATTAGAAGGACTGACTTAACACATGGAAAATGAGTGGCTTTACCCTACTCCTAGCCTATATGAAATGTGAATTTCTTCTTTTGGCCAAACTTTTTATTTAGTATTCTCTAGTTACTTGACACACACTTAAATGGTCTTATTGGGGGAGGGAAAAGAGGAGGTTCTTGCAGATTCCCAAGGAGATGTCAGAAAGGCAAAAGGGCCAGCATTATCCATTTGCTTTTTTGGGTTTACTGGGTTAATAGCACTTTCCTTACATAGGTATCTGATTTCAGGTTTTTCATACTGGGAACATTGAGATTTCAGTTGGAAGATACACTGAAATCTTATGAGTAGCATACCCCAACCACCCTTTAATAGCTAGCTTGTTTGTATAGGCAGAATGATTCATTTCTCCATTTTACATGGCTAGATGTTTTGTAGAAGATCTTAGAACTGTTTGTCTCATTTACTGGGAAAAATCAGATAGAAGTGGCCTTTAGGGACACTTTTACTTGGAAAGTTATACTAGTGCAACAAGTCTTAACACATGTAATATTTGCTCGTTGAAAAGCAATGTCATAAAACCAAATAAAATTAAACATGTTCTGGATTCTGTTCCAAGATGGCTAAATAGGAACAGCTCCAGTCTGCAGCTCCCAGCGTGATCGACGCAGAAGACAGATGATTTCTGCATTTCCAACTGAAGTACCTGGTTCATCTCATTAGGTCTGGTTGGACAGTGGGTCCAGCCCATGGAGTGAGAGCCAAAGCCACTGCAAAAACATGCCGAATTATAAAGATCATCAATGCTAGGAAGAAACTACATCAACTAATGGGCAAAATAACCAGCTAACATCATAATGACAGGATCAAATTCACACATAACAATATTAACCTTAAATGTAAATGGGCTAAATGCCCCAATTAAAAGACACAGACTGGCAAATTGGATACAGAGTCAAGACCATCAGTGTGTTGTATTCAGGAGACTCATCTCACGTGCAGAGACACGCATAGGCTCAAAAAAAAGGGGATGGAGGAAGAGCTACCAAGCAAATGGAGAGCAAAAAAAGCAGTGGTTGCAATCCTAGTCTCTGATAAAACAGACTTTAAACAAACAAAGATCAAAAGAGACAAAGAAGGCCATGACATAATGGTAAAGGGATCAATTCAACAAGAAGAGTTCACTATCCTAAATATATATGCACCCAATATGGGAGCACCCAGATTCATAAAGCAAGTCCTTAGAGACCTACAAAGAGACTTAGACTCCCACAATATAATGATGGGAGACTTTAACACCCCGCTGTCAATATTAGACAGATCAATGAGACACAAGGTTAATAAGGATATCCAGGACTTGAATACAACTCTGCACCAAGCAGACCTAATAGACATCTACAGAACTCTACACCCCAAATCAACAGAATATACATTCTTCTCAGCACTACGTCGCACTTATTCCAAAATTGACCATATAGTTGGAAGTAATGCACTCCTCAGCAAATGTAAAAGAACAGAAATCACAACAAACTGTCTCTCAGACCACAGTGCAATCAAATTAGAACTCAAGATTAAGAAACTCACACAAGCTTCTTCTCCGAGAAAACACCAAATGGCGGATGACGCCGGTGCAGCGGGGGGGCCCGGAGGCCCTGGTGGCCCTGGGATGGGGAACCGCGGTGGCTTCCGCGGAGGTTTC
>NW_012115644.1:3633093-3633766 GCF_000951035.1 Colobus angolensis palliatus
AAAAAGAAACTCACACAAAACCACACAATTACATGGAAACTGAACAACCTGCTCCTGAATAACTACTGGGTAAATAACGAAATGAAGGCAGAAATAAAGATGTCCTTTGAAACCAATGAGAACAAAGACACAACGTACCAGAATCTCTGGGACACATTTAAATCAGTGTGTAGAGGGAAATTTATAGCACTAAATGCCCACAAGAGAAAGCAGAAAAGATCTAAAATCAACATCCTAACATCACAATTAAAAGAACTAGAGAAGCAAGAGCAAACACATTCAAAAGCTACCAGAAGGCAAGAAATAACTAAGATCAGAGCAGAACTGAAGGAGATAGAAACACAAAAAAAACCTTCAAAATATCCATGAATCCAGGGGCTAGTTTTTTGAAACGATCAACAAAACTGACAGATCACTAGCAAGACTAATAAAGTAGAAAAGAGCTAAGATTCAAATAGATGCAATAAAAAAAAGATAAAGAGGATATCACCACCGATCCCACAGTAACACAAACTACCATCAGAGAATACTATAAACACCTCTATGCAAATAAACTAAAGAATCTAAAAGAAATTGACAAATTCCTGGACACATACACCCTCCCAAGACTAAACCAGGAAGAAGCTGAATCCCTGAATAGACCAATAACAGGCTCTGAAATTGAGGCAATAAT
>NW_012115644.1:3635961-3697632 GCF_000951035.1 Colobus angolensis palliatus
AATTATAAATCATGCTACTATAAAGACACATGCACACATATGTTTATTGTGGCATTATTCACAATAGCAAAGACTTGGAACCAACCCAAATGTCCAACAGTGATAGACTGGATTAAGAAAATGTAGCACATATACACCATGGAATACTATGCAGCCATAAAAAAGCATGAGTTCATGTCCTTTGCAGATACATGGATGTAGCTGGAAACCATCATTCTGAGCAAACTATCACCAGGGCAGAAAACCAAACACCACATGTTCTCACTCATAGGAGGGAATTGAACAATGAGAACACTTAGACACAGAGCAGGGAACATCACACCCTGGGGCCTGGCGGGGGGTGGAGAGCTGGGGGAGGGATAGCATTAGGAGAAATACCTAATGTAAGTGATGAGTTGATGGGTGCAGCAAACCAACATGGCACATGTATACCTATGTAACAAACCTACACGTTGTGCACATGTTCCCTAGAACTTAAATTACAATAAATAAATAAATAAGGTCAAAAAATTAAACATGTTTTACTTTTTTCCTCACAAGAACATAAAAATGATGGAGGGGAACTTAACAGGGAATTTTAAAAAGGTAACACAATTTTGCCTTTAAGTAGTCCTTGGGTAGTTATGACAGAATAGTTTGCACTTTTTGTTTGTTTCTTTGAACTGGGATTTTGGTCCAAAGTTTTGTTTGTTTCTAGCATCTACTTCTGCCTCCCCCGCTATCAGATCGGCTTCCTCCAAGACCACCATCTCCTCCATCACCACCAAGAAATGAATTGCCGTAGGAATCACATTGAGGATTTCCACAGAAGGGGGAAGCCCTCTTTCTTGTCTGCCAACTCGATCACCACCACTTGAGTAGAGATCACTTCGGCTGCTTGAGTAACTGTCTCGACTTCCACCATATCTGTCAGGTGAGCTGCTGTAATCATCGTAGCCACAGCTTCCCCATAAGATGGCGGGGGCCCTCGTGTAGGTGGAGCACTACCTGAGTTACCGTAACTCTCATATGAATCTCTGTAGGAACCTCCATTGGATGATCTGAATAGTCACAATCACGACTATATCCATCTCTATCGCTATAGCCTCTTGATGGATAGTCACCATGTGAACTGAAATGACCATAATCACGGTAAGTATAATCTCGTGGTGGTGGTGCATAATCTCTTGTATCACGAGAACTTGGGTAATCTCTGCTTGAATAGCTGTCTTTTGTAGAATACCCATCATCTCTTGGGGACAAATAAACATCTCTACCAGAGGGCAGCTGTTCCCTTCGAGGTGGATCTCCATAACTATCTCTTCCACATGACACAGGAGCTCTTCCTGCCATTCCACTGCTGCTGCGAACTGGTCCTGAAGGTGCAGATGTCTTAGGAGGAGGACTCCCACTTCTTAGTGGTGGTCCTCCTTTTATTGGGAGTGGTCCCCTGGAAGAACTCATGTTAAAATTCATGGAATATCCACTGTCATCCATGTGTCTTCCCCGTGAGGGTTCCCCTGGTTCCTCCACTTCCTCCTCTTCCACCTCTAAGACCTCTTGGAGGGCCTCTACTTCTTGGAGGTGGAGGCAGTCCACCTCTACCACTTTCGAATGATAGTTTGGTGGCTTGTTCCACCTTGATAGCTTTTCCATCTAATGACTTTCCATTCATGTCTCTGGCTGCATCCTTAGCGTCTGCTGGGCTTTCAAAGGTGACGAAAGCAAATCCTCTTGATTTGTTGGTTTCATGGTCTTTCCTCAAGAGTGCTTCCACTATTCGTCCATATTTGCCAAATACTGCTTCAAGAGCTTTCTTACTTGTTTCCGTACTAAGTCCACCAATGAAGACCTTTCCTGGGCGATCTGCTTCAACTTTTTTTTGTTTGTTTGTTTTGTTTTGTTTCATTTTGTTTTGTTTTTGCCAGTGAGTCAGAGGGGTGACAATGGGTTCAAGCTCCAACGAGCTCACCAACAGAGGCTTCCTAGCAGCTCACCACCAGTGGCAGCTGCCAGGTCTGAGGACCAAACCACGAAGCTGCTAGCACTACTGTGCAACCGTGAATTTTTAAACTCTTTCCTGAAAAGTAGAGAAGAAGAAATTATGTTTAAAAACTCACCCCTCAGCCAGGCGCGGTGGCTCATGCCTGTAATCCCAACACTTTGGGAGGCCAAGGTGGGCGGATCACGAGGTCAGGAGTTCGAGACCAGCATGGCCAATATGGTGAAACCCTGTCTCTACTAAAAATACAAAAATTAGCCGGGCGTTGTGGCACGTGCCTGTAGTCCCAGCTATTCAGGAGGCTGAGACGGGAGAATCATTTGAACCCGGGAGGCGGAGCTTGCAGTGAGCTGAGACTGTACCATTGGACTCCAGCCTAGGTGACAGAGCAAGACACCGTCTCACACACACACACACACACACACACACACAAAGACTCACCCTTCTTTGTTCTCCCAAAAAGAAGAAAACTTTGGGCTCTATTTTTATGGACTACTGGGGAAATAAATTAAGCTACTGGAGCTTGCACCAAGAATGACAAAAGGGGAAACTGGAGCTTACCTTTCAGGAGTGGGAAGAGTTGAAACCTGGCAGCACAGAGAAAGAATCTTATCGTAAGGGGCACTATTCAAGTGTGTGAGAGCTGTGTACTATATTGTCTTTGACAGCTGGTCAGCTGGTCTTTCCTGGAGTGAAAAATCTCCCACTGCCCTACCCATCTACCTCTGCCTACTCTCTGTGGATATGCTTCAGCTCTCATAATTGAAAAGAGGCCTAGTAGGGTATAAGGGTAACCTCTTTTTGCTGAGGGCTGAACTAAGGGAAACCTACAGGCATGTTCATTGAGATTTCAAAGCATTTTTATGCCTGATGGCTAAATATAGTTGACAGAATAACACAGCAGAACGATTGAAGTCAGACTAACCTGGCCTAGCACCCTGGCTCTGTCCTTTACTACTATGTGCCTTTTCCTCTAAGTTTCAAAGTAGCCGTGAAGATTAAATAATATATGTAAAGTATTGAGAACAATGCCTGGTATGTAGCAACTACTCCATAATTGTTAGCTTTTATTATTGCTTCTCTTTATATAGTGTTATGGATTGAATATTTGTAGCTCTTCAAAATGCATATGTTGAAATCCTAGCCCCCAGTGTGATGATAATAGACACTGGGGCCTTTGGGAGGTGATTAGACCATGAGGATGCAGCCCTCATGAATGAGATTAGTGCCCTTATAAGAGAGACCTCAGAGAGCTCCCTTACCCCTTCTACCATGTGAGGACACAGGGAGGAGACAGCAGTCTGCGAACTAGGAAGCAGGCCCTTACTAGACACCGAATCTGCCAGCATCTTGATCTAGAACTGTGAGAAATAAATGCTGTTTAAGCCACCCAGCCTATGGTATTTTTGTCATAGCAGCCTGAATGGACTAAGGCACAAAGAATCCATAAATCAGTAAGAATTTTATTTGGGGTCTTTGTCAGTCTTAATTGTAACCCTACATTGATGGGAGACTAAGAATTAAATGAGTAAATAAAAGCTGGTGTGTTTGTTACACCATGTTTTACATGTAGAAGTCCCAGTATAGTTTGAAAAATGAGATTTTCACATACAAGGCATGACTATATATGAGTAAATGACTTATAAATAAAATGTTACATCATGTAGTCTTTTTCTCTAGCCTTTTATGTAATTATAACCCATATAAAGTTGCCACACTCTCACTCCTGGACAAAAGTCATTTAAACCCAGGCAGAGTTTGGCAGACCATTCCAAGCTACTGTGTGACAAACTGCTCCTACCTCGAAACTTTAGTTTTTAAACTCTGGCATTTCAGCCTGTCCCTGCCTTTAGTCTTACTTGATATCCATTATCAGACAAAGTACCAGATGCTTATTTGTATCTATTTTGACTCAAGCTTAAGTCTCCTCAGATCTTTTGGATATCAGTCTATATTGTGATTTATCATGACCTAAGGTTTTACCCAAATACAAATTCTATCCCCCTAAGTGATTTCAGATTGGAGCCATCGGCTGCATACTTCCCCCAACTTTTCTTCCTATTTGAAGCTCTGAATCACCTTGTCTTCCTAAAGTTCTGCCTTTATAGGTAGTTTTCAAGAATCTACAAAATCTACACTTATTTGAGAAGGAGGGTAAATTTTTTGTTGAAGGTTAACACACATACAAAAACAGAAAACTGTACAAAATGTAAGTGTACAGCTTTATAGCTTTTTACAAAATGAACACTCTTGTGTAACCTGTACCCAGATTAAGAAACAGTCGCAATCCCTCTCCTTTTTCCTATTGGAGACCTACTAGTTTAATTTGATCTGCTTTGTATTAACTTTCCATAAATAAAATTAAACAATACTGACTTGTCTTTATCTGACTTCTTTGCTCAATACTATGTTTGTGAGATTCATTCATATTTTTGCAGATGGCTGTAGTTCATTTATTTCTGTTACCATATGTATTTATTTACTTGATATAACACAATTTATTTACTCATCTTATTATTAATGACTATTGGGGTTGAGTCTAGTTTTTTGGTTATTAGAAATGTTGTTATAACACACTTGCCTGAGTCTTTTGGCAAATATCTAAACATTTTTGTTGCTTATGTACCTAGAAGTGAGATGGCTGGTTCATATGATTTGCAAATGTTCAGCTTTAATAAATATTGCCACCCAGTTTTTCAAAGCGGTTGCAACAATGTACCTACCACGCTTGGTATTGTAGAGCTCTTTTATTAGGTTGGTGCAAAAGTAATTGCAGTTTCTGCCATTAAAAGTAATACCAAATAAATACAATTCCTCATAATAAATTTCCTCATTTATGCGCTACAGCTCACCTGCCTCCCACTATATTGAGAGACTTTTTGGCTTCCCATCCCCACCTTCTATCCCCCACATTCCCTGTGCTAATAAGTATTTACACTAAACTTAAATTCACCCCTCTGGTACTACCTGATATGCACTATCGTCAGCAAAGAAATGGCACTACACACTGTGTAGTCTCCTTAGACTTCTCATAGTTAACTTTTTTTTAACTTGGAGCTATTTGGTAGTAACAATCATAGCTATATAGTCACAGCCACACACACACACAAACACACACACACATACACACACACCCCTGGTGCTCGTAGGTGAATGTACAAATTTTATACACCTTATATTTCAAAAAAAAAAAATCATGCTATATTAGATCCTAAAATATAAAGAATCCTTTAAAATGACTAAAAACAAAGTGAATGGGAATAACATAGCTATATTAGAGACTTACTTGTTCACAGCAAGAAGTATGACTTCAGTGCCATAATATTGGAAACATCATAGAGTGAAGATTAAAGCGTAATGCAAGTGTATGACACTGAGTCCCTCTAAGATCTGCTTCTTATTAAATTTACCCAAAAGAGAATTCACTCACGTTCTTCTTCCTAAATGTAGTTCTTTTTACTAGAAAAGAGATCATATAAATTCTTAGGCATTCAATTTCCCACTAAAGCATTTCTCAGTGCTAAATTCAACTTTTTCCAAATGCAGATAGATGAGACACTTCAAAGAAAGCACTTCAGGTGAGACATTGCATTTTCTTCAAATCCACCCTCATGTTCATGCATTCTTCTTTACATAAGTGTTTGAGCACCTATTTAATACACATAGAATTATGAAGAATAAAGTGGAGGATTATAATGTTCCTGGTTTCAACGTTCTTATGGCTTATATGAAATAAATATTCTTTAAATTTTTTTATTTGTAACCCCCAGCTTTTCTCTATAAAGAAAGACATCCTTAGTTTTCTATCTCTTTTGGGTAAATAACTTTATTGTTTACTTGAAACTATTAACTACAGCAAAGAAATCTCAAATTATTCTCCTAGAAACAGATTTCTCCCTCAGTTAAGAGATTTCCATCTATTACTTTGTGCACTATTATGTATTTTTTAAAATCTGGCTTGATTATGCTCCCTTTTGTAAATAACCAAAGACTAGAGTTTAGTTTCTATGGAAATCAACCTCTCTCTCTCTGTCTCTCTCTCTCTCTCATCTCTCTCTCTGTCTCTCTCATCTCTCTCTCTCTCTCTCTCTCTCACACACACACACAGTGAAAGCTGAGAATAATGAGCTGAATTCTCTATACAACTCAATATTCCAATTTGAATGTAAATTACAAATCTTGCACAAGGGATCAATTTTACCACCTGGAGTGCAAGAATATATTCCTTAGCATTAAGCCATGATTTTGAGAGCTAAGTTTGGGCTTATTTAAAATTATTTTCCCTTTGTCATTTTCATGAGTTTTTTTTTTTTTTTTTGGCCTTAGTAAAAGAAAAATGCATTATGCCATTAATTAAAATTAAATGCCTCTCTTGCAGATACCTATGAGTCTATTAGACTCCTAAACTGCCCTTTGTCGTCTTTAATAGACTTTTCCTAGACTTCATGTAACCATATGTACACAAGTCACTCTATTCTCCTCTTGAGTCATGCATTTAGGTCCTATTAACACTAATGGAATTTATATGCACACACACTGAGGGAGAATAAGCCCCTTAAACACCTTTTTAATGGAACAGTTTTGTTTCTTTCCATTCCTCTTCACACTCCTCTGTTTGGACTTTCTCTTGCCAGTCTGTGCTTCCAAATAATATAGTTCTGATTTCTTTTTCAGCTCTTATGCTTTATTTTTTATTGAATTCCAGGGCTCAAGGTAGGACTCGACTTCCCCTCTTTTATTGATCATTTCTGGAAAAAGCAGCATGTACTAAATCATTACTACTGTATTAGATTTTCTGGTTTCAGAGTGAAATTCAGATGTTGCTTTCATTCCAGTTCTTACTTTCCGGCAAATATATTTAACCCACAGGCTATTTTTTTTTATCCTCCTGAAGACTTAACTAGCCAGGAGCCAATTAAGATAATGAATATTTACCCAGGAGGCTAAAGACTTTTCCACGTTAACATGCAAATAAATAGGCATGATTTCAGACTCTCTCACTTTATAATGTTTTTATTTGTTTGTACTTTAGGGAGGTTTTTTTTTTTTTCATCTTTTAAGTACCTATCACATAGGACTTCAGCAACATGCTCAAATTTAGAACAGTAAAGTATCAGGAAATGCCTTTGGAACTATAACGCTGCAGAAAATAAACCTCTAATGCGTATACTAACAATCGCATTTTTGTTTAGCTCTTAGAAATGCATTACTCTTTATTGTTCTTAAAATAAATAATCTTTATCAATAGACAGCTTTGTTTTTCCTTCCCCTATGTAAAGTGAGAGACTGAATAAAACTGTTATGACCAAGTGCCTAGCAGAGTGCCAGACTCACAGCATTAATTTGAATCACATGAAACTGCCATTTTGGTAAATCAAAAGCTGTTGAATAAGTGTTTTAAAAATCTGTTGAATACATCTGTTAAAAAAATAAATAAGTGAATGAATGAAGTCTCTTTCAAGAGTAAAATTTTATTTTTATTCTAATTTCAAAAATTAAAATAATAGACTAAGGTAGTTAAAATGCACATTAAGCAATGAACTTTTCCCAGTCATTTAATGGAATAAAACTCTAAAATTGACTAGTCCCTGTTGTTTTCTGACTCAGTTTGGGGGCAGGGGGAGTTAATAACAACAGAGTACAGCAAATCTAATATTAATTAATTGCTACTAAAGGTAAGCTTAATTTACATTATAGATAGATGACATTCTGATATATTTGAGCGTTTGGAAAATAAATTGATACATGAAAAATCTGATGGTGTGTGTGGAAAGAATTGAGGACAAACATATGAAAAACTGAATCAGTAAATTTAATTTAAAATTACACAAGAAAGAAACCATAATTATAGTATACTACTTAACTGTTCAGTAAATAATATTCAGATGTCACAACCATATAACTCTCTTTAGTTATTCCAAAATATTATCTAAAAATACAAATTATCTATACATTATGCCATTAATCAAAATTAAATGCCTCTCTTGCAGATCCCTATAAGTCTATCAGAATTATCTGAATTATTATCTAAAAATGTCAATACCAGTAGGAAGAGTTCAAAATGTTGAAGCAAATTATGGCTGGGAAGTATGAAAAGGTGAGAGGGAAATTTCCACTTTTAATTATGACATTTAGAACTTTAGGAAAACCCCTTGACCACACACCTCACAATATTATGAATTTCAGTATAACTGAAGAAATTGGTGATGGGTTCTGAACTAGACTCACCCCAATTATGTTAAGTTTACAACACTGCAACCCTATATTCTACCCAATTGAAATTTTTGACCCAATTTAGACTGCTATATGAGGCTTTATATCATTTGCATTTTAACTACATGCAAATATTAATATGATAAAAAATTAATTTGAGAAACTTGAATTTCCTATTGAACTTATCAAAATTTTATTCTTTTAAGCAATTAACTCCAAGTTGGAAAGTAAATGTGATAGTGAGAGAAGAGGGAAACTCAGGACACTCCTAGGTGACTTTAACTCGACTTCACAATCTTACCTTTTTTTCTCTGATTCCTCACTATTTCCAGCCACCTTTTTCTCACAGCTGACTGGCAGGAGGGTATGGGGCATTTTAGGTGCTATGGCCAGAATTAACAGGATAGGAAAAAATTCATTTGAGTTTCTTAGTTTTCCTGCTGTAAGTCTCAATGCAACCTCATTATTTTGACATTAATTTTGCATTCATGAAATAAAATAACTTTCACTATATCGTAGGAATGTAAAAAGCATGAGAAGGTAATACAGTTCATGAAAACTTACTTTGTATTTTCTGACTTTCACAATTGGAAAATTAAACTCTGTGCAAAAATGTATCTATCCACTCTTTTCATGAATGTATTCTCAATTATGTCCAATTCATTATGGGAATCAAGTCTTTATCAGAATAATTAATCAGACAAAATGGTTTTGAGCCCATTCTGGAGCTGTGACGTCTACATTCCTTGCATACAAAGGTGAGCATTATAAATGAAATATGGTATTTAATAGATACTCAGAAAAGCTTTTCAGTTCAGCGCAGTGTTATTTTGGAGTTAAAAGTGGATCATGATTAAATAATTATGATGGCTTTTATCATTAGCCCCTTGCTGACTCAGGAAAGAAAGTTACCCAGATAGTGGGGCCAGAGCAGAAACAAAATAATTCAAAACCACAACGACGAAACAGATTAGGTAATGTTTAAAACGAAAAACCCTAAATGGGTCCACCTTTAAGAATGTCGTCTCTGTTATTCAGAAGTGGTAGCCCACCATGCCAGGTCAACTGAGAGCTCCCTGGGGGTGAAAACCCACTGCAGCCCCAGAATAATTTTGAACCCAAGTTCCAGTTGGAGATCCAAAGTGCTGGTGCTTAGATCCTCCAATTGCTGCTTCTAGACCATTGTTCTAACTTGCTCATTCAAAAATCCCTTTTCTGTGAGTCCCACAGCATCTTTATGTAGCCATTTTCTCAGACAATAAGCAAAGCACAGTGTGATTAGAAGTATGAACTCCTGAGCTATACACCCCTAGATTTAAACCTCAGATTCTCCACTTATTAAGTGTGTGGCCGTGGCAAATATTTTTGCTAATTTTTTGCCAAATTGAGACCTCAGTCTCAGTTTCGTCATCTGTAAAATGAGGGTAATTATAATGCCTGTTTCACAGATTTTCTGTGAACATTAAATGACTTATCACATGTAACAGAACAGTACCAGGCACGTAGTAGGCGCTTTGTAAATGCCAGCTGTTATTAAACAGGCTGAACTCAATAGGTGCACTTCCTCTTCCCCACCCCGCACACACACTCTCACATGAGTCCCTTTAAATCCATTATAAGATCTTGCTTCTTCCTTGGATGATATATTGGACTGATCCTATAACTTTTCCATAATTTTCAAGATTAGTCCAATCATCTTCTATCCCAATAAGTTATGTTTGAATAATTAAAACATCCAGTAGTATTAAATCACTAAAATTTCCAACTTTTATCTACTGTAGAGATTTTCCTCTATCCCAGCTTGAAACCATTTATACATGGAAGGCTTTGTGCATTGGCTGGGATGAGAGGGGATGTGAAGGGTCAGCTTTTGCTCTCCCTCCTTCTCACCAACTAGCTTTACCCCCTCTGCTAGCATCCTTGTCAGCATTCCTGACCCTTCCAAAGCCTGCCCCGGGAGAAGTGGGTATTATGGGAGCACCCTGAGCTTGGGAGTTGACTGGAGCTGGTACTTCCCCTAGCAAAGTGCTTCGGAAGTTTTCTCAGAAGTTTACATTTTTTAAAGGGGTCGTTTTTCTCTGGCTGGTCACTAATTACCTCAACTCTAATCTCCCGGGCATTTGGCAGTCCACCCCAGCCTCTCTCTACTGGGATTCCATCGCCGTCCAAACAGCCCTCTCACCCGGATGACTTTTTTTTTTTTTTTTGAGGCGGAGTCTCGCTCTGTCGCCCAGGCTGGAGTGCAGTGGCCGGAACTCAGCTCACTGCAAGCTCCGCCTCCCGGGTTTATGCCATTCTCCTGCCTCAGCCTCCCGAGTAGCTGGGACTACAGGCGGCCGCCACCTCACCCGGCTACTTTTTTGTATTTTTTAGTAGAGACGGGGTTTCACCGTATTAGCCAGGATGGTCTCGATCTCCTGACCTCGTGATCCGCCTGCCTCGGCCTCCCAAAGTGCTGGGATTACAGGCGTGAGCCACCAGGCCGGTCAGCCACATGACTTTTAAGTTGGCCCCAAGAGTCCACTCCCCTATACCAAGCCCCAGTGATCTCACTTGCTTCGCAGGAAAACTCATGCATCCTCTCCTTGCGTGAAGGTATGGCTCGCCTTTTTTGTCTTCTCAATTGTAGGTCAGTATCATTAAACCAACATCCTCAACTCCAGGGCACATGCTTCAAGTTTCCAGGTGAAAAGAATCGTGTACAACCTGTGCAGGCCTCCTCCCTTCTCCAGTGCTGGAAGGACTGGTTACCCACACCCCAAATCTCCCCAAGGAATCTTCTCTCCATCCATGTAGCATGCCCTGAAGAGGCAATCCAGCACTTCCTTTGGGACACAGCGGTGATTGGGCAGATACTGATTCATTCTCAGTCTTTGGAGCCTCAGTCAAAACTGTGATGTAAAGTATTCCATCTTATGTTTTGTTACATTTGTTTTTAACTACTGCTCACTTCCAAGCCACTCTGCACATTTATCGAGGTCTTTGATTGCTGGATTCATCTTCTTTTTACACCCTGATGCCTTTTTCATCAGTGGAGGGATTTAATTTCTGTGAATTTAATTTTACATGCCTGTAGAGCAAGGAGTATTGGGTAGTGAAAAGATAAATAACAATTACAACAATGCTTGCAGGTCCATGGCCATTCTTCTCAGTGAATTTATAACCCTGTGTAAGCTCCAGCTGGAGTTGAGTCTGCTATTTCGTAGGATATATTCTGTTCCTGATATGCTTTTATACTATGAGCATCTCACCTTACTGAGCATGAGTCTATTATTTTTTAAAAAATGTTTTTCATACCTATAGCCCCCAAATGCAAACCAAAATACATGGGGTTCTTAATGAGGAAACACACTGATCATTTCTAAAGCTGGAGGGGAAACTGAAAATTAACCTGTGTAAAAAAAAAAGAGGCCAGGCACAGTGGCTCACACCTGTAATCCCAACACTTTGGGAGGATGAGTTAGGGGGATCCCTTGAGGTCAGGAGTTGGAGACCAACCTGGCCAATATGGTGAAACCCTGTCTCTACTAAAAATACAAAAAATAGCTGGCCGTGGTGGTACGTGCCTGTAATCCCAGCTACTCGGGAGGCTGAGGCAAGAGAATCGCTTGAACCTGGGAGGTGGAGGTTGCAGTGGGCTGAGATTGCACCACTGCCTTCCAGCCTGGGCAACAGAGCGAGACTCTGTCTTGGTGAAAAAACAAAGAGAGAGAGAGTTAGAGAATACAGGCATAGCGTCACCAATTTGTCCTGGTTTGCTCAGGAGTTTCCTAGTTTTAGCACTAAGAGTTCCATATCCTGAGAAGTTCCTCAGTCCTGGGCAAATCAGGGTGGTTAATGACCCCACTAGTCGGTCCAGCGTGATAATTTTATGTGTCAACTTGACTGGACTAAAGATACCTGGATACCTGGTAAAACATTATTTCTGGGTGTGTCTGTAAGGTTGCTTCTAGAAGCGATTAGCATTTGAATCAGGAGATGAGTAAAGAAAATCTGTCCTCACTAAGATGGGTGGGCATGGGCACCATCCAATCTATTCAGGGCCCAAATAGAACAGAAAGTTGGAGAAAGAAACGGCAAATTTTCTCTCTGTTCTTGAGACATCTATATTCTCTTGCCCTTGTACATCACAGCTCCTGGTTCTTGGGCCTTAGGACTCCAGGACTTACACCAGCACTCCCTAGTTTCTAATCCTTTGGCCTCAGACTGGGAGTTCCATTGTTGGCTCCCCTGGTTCTCAGGCCTTTGGACTCAGACTGAATTACCCCACTGGCTTTCCTGGGTCTCCAGCTTGCAGATGGCATACCATGGGACTTCTCAGCATCCATAATCATGCGAACCAATTCCCATAATAAATCCCCTCTTATATATCTCTCTATATATGCTATTAGTTCTGTTTCTCTGGAGAACTGACTAATGCAATCCAGGCATCAGAAGGAGCAGAGGTTCTTGGAAGAGTCTGAGGCTGTACCTGACCACCCACCCCTCAGTCCAGGCTCCAGCTCTCCTCAATGGCACTCTCTCCCAGTTCTCTTCCTGCTTTTCCCATTGTTTTTGCCTAAGCTAAGTGAGGGAAAGAAAAATAAGCCTTAGATGGCTTAAGTCAAAGGACTGAAAAGCCATGTTACTAATATTTTATGCAAGGTGTTTTTTTAAAGAATTTCTAGAACTTTTCACTGTGTGTTTCTCAAAGACTCTTTTATACCACAAGGAGGAAAAGGAAATGAACCACGAATAGCAAAGTGGTCTGCCCTTAGCCACACAACAATTATGGGGAAGATCTATGGTTTCCTGTTGTTGGCCTGGCCTGCTGAGCCATTTTTCTTGGTAAGTTACTTAAGCGTATCTGGGTTTCAGTTTGGTTTTGTTTGTTTTATAAGCTTTAACTTTTTAAAAAAGAAATACTATATTTTGTGTGTAAGCCACTGGCTGATGATGAGGCTCAAATAAGAAAAGTTTGACAATACATGTGAAAACCTCCTTCTCAGACCTCCTTCCTCTAAGTCTGCAGGCCACTCGCACTGCCAGCTCATTTTGGCCTAGTTATTTGCTTGTTCTCTCTATCCCAAACATTAAATCTTGCCTGTCCAAGATTCCTCAACATTTGTTTCATTGAACATGTCAAAAGAAAACCAAGTAATCTGAAAAAAATAAAACATAAAAACCTCTTGGCTAATAGAAAAAGGTAAATGGGTCTCACTCTCCTTCTAGTTTGCCTGGTGGGCTTCCTTTTACAAAGAAGGCCCTACATTTTTCTGGTCTAGAAGAGTGGTATCTAATGGCAGGAATATCACATCAGGTAGAATGTGACGGCAAAAAATAGATGGAAGAACCATTTGAGAACAGAGAGACTTTTGGAGTTTCCTGAACCCCCTCAAGCCATCCATGACTGATTCCATCAGCTCGTAGTTAACACTGAAGTGATAGAACAAGGATTCAGAGCGAAAACCCAACTGATGGATCCTGGTAGTCAACTCAAGTAGTGCAGGTGCGTTTGTTCTATGTCTAACATCTTTACACACTAGCGTGATTTTCTAAAACTATGGCCATTTTCAGAGACAAGCATAGTCAAAATCAAAAGAACAAAAATAGATAACATGTTTTAAAATTAGAAATATGTCTCTCAGTCGGGCACAGTGGCTCACGCCTGTAATCCCAGCACTTTGGGAGGCCAAGGCAGGCAGATCACTTAAGGTCAGGAGTTCGAGACCAGCCTGGTCAACATGGTGAAACCCCATCTCTACAAAAAATACAAAAATTAGCTGGGCATGGTGGTGTGTGCCTGTAGTCCCAGCTACTCAGGAAGCTGAGGCAGGAGAATGACTTGAACCCAGGAGGCAGAAGTTGCAGTGAGCCGACGTTGCCCCACTGCACTCCAGCCTGGGCAACAGAGTGAGACTCCGTTTCAAAAAAATAAAATAAAATAAAAAGTATGTGTGTGAAGTTTTCACTTGAAAAGCTAATCTGCAGCAAGATTGGGAATATTAATGCATAATACTGATGTCAGCAGGCATTATTTAATCAGTGATAATGACTGAGAGATAGGGTCTGTTCAAATGACTGCAATCACCTTTACAATTTGTGCTAGTTATTCTTTTTTTTTTTTTTTTCTTTTTTTTGAGATGCAGTCTTGCTCTGTCACCAGGTTGGAGTGCAGTGGCACAATTTCAGGTCATTGCAACCTCCACCTCCTGGATTCAAGCAATTCTCCTGCATCAGCCTCCCAAATAGCTGGGACTAAAGGCACATACCACCATGCCCAGATAATTTTTGTATTTTTAGTAGAGATGGGGTTTCACTGTGTTGGCCAGGATGGTCTCGATCTCTTGACCTCGTGATCCGCCCGCCTCAGCCTCCCAAAGTACTGGGATTATAGGAGTGAGCCACCGTGCCCGGTGGCTGGTTATTCTTTATTTGTCATATAGATCTATTCTACGATAGGGAACCATCAGGAGATCAGAGAAAGCTGGAGGATGGAGAAATTGGGGGATATGCTCTGCATCCTTTCCTGTCCAACTCCCTCTTTCTCTCTGCCAGGGTCTGGTTTGACAATGACTGTGTTACTCTATGTAGGGCCAGAGTTCATGTTGGATGGGCCTTGTGGCATGGCTGCAGTTCTCATCAGCTTTCAGTAAAGTCATTTCCTCTCCACTTGCCACTTCAGGCCTCACAGTTCTAACAGCTTCCCACTGATGCTAGTCCTTAGGTAGTCACTACTTCTTGTTGGTTCTTATAACCATGCCCAGTCATTTTGAATAGTCGCTCCATCAAACTCGTTTCAATTGACCCCTTTAATTGTATTATCTGCTTCCTGCAAGGATACTGAATGATACATGCACCAACGATAAAATGGAGAATTGAAGAAATTTCTAGATTACACAGATGTAAAAGAAAACATAAAACGACTTTTATCTGAGATTTTTACATAATTAAAGTATTTCAATGCTTCATCCTTTTCCATGTGGACAGTGCAAGAATCAACTCCATTCAAAACAGTGTCTTCATTTTCCCCAGTTTTTTTAATATAGGTTCTTTTTAAAATCTTTATTATAATATTAATTATTTAACTATCCTCCAAAGATTATTCACCTCTTGTAGGTATTTTGAAAGATTTTTGTGTAATGTACAATGCCAAACATTACAATTTTCATGTAATAAGTCCCTGGTTCACTCCCAGGTTTGGGCACCCCCCAAATATATATGCTAAAATATATATGAAGTCATGTAGCTTTCTTTTTTCCAAAGCACAGCAAAAAGATCAGCATAAGTTCAGGGATACTGGAGTTGCTGAAGAAATCAAATGAAAACTCTAGATCCTAAATGAAAAATAATTACTACAAGGGAAGACTGAAAACCATTAGACAATAGATGTACTATCAAACAAATGCAGCCATCATCCCACTCTATTTAACAGATCTTTAATTTTATAAAGGTCCCTGCAGTTTAGAAAATGTTTCCATATATGTAGAGGTTTGCTAATTGCCTCCCACGTACAGTTCTTCCCTTTTGCCTTGGGAACAAAAGTAGAACTCTGGGTTTTAGTTGAGCATATAGCCACCAAACAGATTACATTCCCCAACCTCCTCTGCGGTTAGCTGAGTTCTGACAAATGAGATCTGAGTGAGGTGAGTGGAACATACAGCAAGTCTCCTTAAGAGAAGTGCTCTTCTAGGCCAGGCGCGGTGGCTCAAGCCTGTAATCCCAGCACTTTGGGAGGCCGAGACGGGCGGATCACGAGGTCAGGAGATCGAGACCATCCTGGCTAACACAGTGAAACCCCGTCTCTACTAAAAAGTACAAAAAACTAGCCGGGCGAGGTGGCGGGCGCCTGTAGTCCCAGCTACTCGGGAGGCTGAGGCAGGAGAATGGCGTAAGCCCGGGAGGCGGAGCTTGCAGTGAGCTGAGATCCGGCCACTGCACTCCAGCCCGGGAGACAGAGCAAGACTCCGTCTCAAAAAAAAAAAAAAAAAAGAGAAGTGCTCTTCTTCCCTTTCCCTCCTTTTTGTTGGCTGCAGTGCAAGCAGGATGCTTGGAGCTTAGACCAGATGCTCTGAACCACAAGCAGCATGCAGATGGCAGAGCAGCAACATAGAAGCAGCCTGGGTCACTGATGCTGGGTCACTGATGATGGTGGAGTTTTCCTACCAGCCCTGAGCAACCTACCTCCAGAGTCTATTCATGTAAAAGAAAAATCCATTTCTATCATGTTTAACTCACTCTTAATTTGTATTTTTAAAATCATATAATGCTAATTGTAATCCTAAGCTATCTAATGTATATTATCTTGCCTAATTGTAAGCCAAATGAAATTGTGTGAGGGCAGAAGTCATGTATTTCTTCACTGCTAAACCCTCACAGTGCCAGCACAAAGTAGGCACATATGAAATCATTTCTCTAATTAAGTGAATAAATGAATGATCCATAAAAACACCCCCTTGAAAAAGATCATTGATAGGATAATGTTCTCCAAATGTGAACAATAATCATAGAAGGACTTTTAAAACAAGGAAGCATAGCACTATGGATAAATGTGTGGGCTCTGGAACCACTCTGCCTGGCTCCAATCCTTACTCGGATACTTACCAGCTGTGGGTTGGAAAACTTCACTTAACTTCTCCCCGTAATATGTAAATAGAGAAAATATCAATACCTACCTAATAGAGCTTTTATAAGAATTAACTACGTTGACATATTTCTAAAACCTAAAACAAATACTGGCATTAGCAAGCACTCAACAAATATTAACTAGCAGTAAGTACATATAACAGCTGACCCTCATTATTCGCACATTCTGTGTTTGCAAATTCACCTACTCACTAAAATGTATTTGAACCCCAACAATCAATGCTTATGGGCTTCTGTGGTCATTCATAGAGCAGTGAAAATTTTGCGTCTCCCAATGCTCACATTCCCCACTGAATTGAACAAGGTGACACTCTCCAATTTTCAGCTCTCATACTGTAAAGAAGTGACCTTTCCTCAGTCTATTTAGTTTTTACATTTTTGTGCTTTTTGTTGGTGACTTCACTGTTTAAAATCGTCCCCAACTATACTGCTGAAGTGCTGTCCAGTAAGCGCAAGAAGGCTGTCATGCACCTCACAGAGGAAATACCCATGAAAGATAAACTTTGTTCACTCATGCATTGCAATTCTGTTGGCCACGCGTTCAATGTTAGTAAATCCACAATGTATATTAAATAAGGTACAGAAATACACATAAAACAGGCTATGTATTGTTCAATTGACAAACATGTTATGATTAGAGACTCACAGAAATATAACCCTGTATTTCCCCTAGGTTCAGTATTGACTAATCCAGAATTAACAGTAACTTTATAGAATATAAACTACTAAAACTAATGAGAATTGACCATGTGTGTGTGTGTGTGTGTGTGTGCGTGTGCGTGTGCGTGTATGTGTACATAAAACAACAAGTACTTTCTCGGCCAAGTGTGGTGACTCACACCTGTAATCTCAGCACTTTGGGAGGCCGAGGTGGGTGGATCACTTGAGGTCAGGAGTTTGAGACCAGCCTGGCCAACATGGCAAAACCCCCTCTCTACTAAAAATAGAAAAGTTAGCCAGGTGTGGTGGCTCACCCTGTAGTCCCAGCTACCTGGGAGGCTGAGGCAGGAGAATTGCTTGAACCCAGGAGGTGGAGGTTGCTGTGAGCCAAGATTGTGCCACTGCACTCCAGCCTGGGCCACAGAGCAAGATTCTGTCTCAAAAAAAAATTAATTAATTAATTAATTACAAAGTACTTTATTTCCTAGGACCAATTTATGGCTAGCTTCAATTTATATTTTTGTTACATGAATCTTTAAGAGGAGGACTTGGTGATCCTTTCCATGGGAGAAAAATTTCTATATGGACTTGGAGAGCTAATAACACAAAGCTTGAAATTGCAAAAGCCAAAGTGAGTTTTTAGTTAACAACAACAAAAAAAATCAACAGGTAGTTGATCCAGAGGATTAGCTAGTGGGCTGAAGTGACAACCAGTAATTCCTGAATGTAAGTGTTTGTCTTATTTTAAACTTCTGAAAAGTTACTCAACTAACATAAGACTACATGGGAAGCACATTAACAATGCAAGTTGTCTATATCTAGCCCTGTGGTGGATAGGAGTTAGGTTCTAGACTTGACAGTGTAAACTAGGAGCAGTGTGAGTTGGGATGATACCTGGAGAAGAAAAGGCAGACCAGAACTGTGAACTTATTATTTCCTCTTATAGTTATATATTAAATAAAACTCTTAATAAAGTAGGTGATGTATTCCTCAAAATTAAAAAGAGAATTTTGTTGTTCACCAGCATTGGCTCTGGAATCAACAGACCTAGGTGTGAATCTCAGCTCCACTATTTCCTAATTTAGAGGTCCTGGGCAAGTCAATCAACCTTGGTTTTCTTTTTTGTTTGTTTGTTTGTTTAAGGCAGAGTCTCGCTCTGTCACCCAAGCTGGAATGCAGTAGTGTAATCTTGGCAAACTGCAACCTCCACCTCCTGGGTTCAAGCGATTCTCCTGCCTCAGCTTCCCAAGTAGCTGGGACTACCGGCACACACTACCACACCCGGCTAATTTTGGTAGTTTTAGTAGAGACGGGGTTTCACCATGTTGGCCATGTTGGTCTCGAACTTCTGACCTCAAGTGATCCACCCACCTCAGCTTCCCAAAGTGCTGGGATTACAGGCATCAGGATTTTTTTATTGATTTTTTTAATTGATAAAATCAGGAACTAATACCTACCTCAAAATATTGTTTATGTGCTTAAATGTAGTATGTGTATGACAAATACCATATTGCTAGGCATATAGTCAGTTTTCAGTAAGCAGCAATAAATACATAATCCCAGGTGTTGTCTTTCTCTTCAGTAGAAAAGTAATCCTTAGCTTATATGTATACCAGATGTAATTATTTTAGCAAATATCTTAATATACTTTGAAAAGAACATAAGTACTTCGTGTGTTTCATCTCAATTACAATGATCATGTCAATACTCAATCTCTACACTTCTTCTTCTTTTTTTTTTTTTTTTTTACTTTAAGTTCTGGGATACATGTGCAGAATGTGTAGGTTTGTTACATAGGTGTACATGTGCCATGGTGGTTTGCTGCACCCATCAACCTGTCATCTAGGTTTTAAGCCCCTCATATTTGTCCTAATGCTTTCCCTCCCCTTGCCCCCCTCCCCCTGACAGACCCTGGCGTGTGATGTTCCCCTCCCTGTGTCCATGTGTTCTCATTGTTCAACTCCCACTTATGAGTGAGAATATGTGGTGTTTGGTTTTCTGTTCCTGTGTTAGTCTGCTGAGAATGATATTTTCCTGTTTCATCTATGTCCCTGTATAGGACATGAACTAATTCTTTTTTATGGCTGCATAGTATTCCATGGTGTATATGTGCCATATTTTCTTTATCCAGTCTATCATTGATGGACATTTGGGTTGGTTCCAAGTCTATGCTATTGTAAATAGTGCTGCAATACACATACTTGTCAATCTCTACACTTCTTAACATCAAAGAAATGTGTCAGGGAAAAAAAAAATACTTATTTTAAAGGTTTTTAATTACAGTAATTTGGAAATTAGCTCAAAACATCTTCTTCTAGAGACCTTTCATTGAGGAAAGCATAATTTTGTCACTGAGCCCCAGGTTGATATTTAGAGATTAGACATCTAATCACAACGGATTGACACATTCATTCATTCATTCATTCATCACTTGTTGAGAATACACTAAAGGCCAGATTCTGTCTAATGCCCTGGGAATTTAGCTGTGAGCAACATATGTAAGATCCCTGCCTTGTGGTCTCGGGAGGAGAGGAGGAAAATAAAAGCATAAAATAATTGCACAAACAACTGCATAATTATAAAATATGGTACACCTCAAGAAGTATTACATCAGGACACATGTGATGCAGTCTCAGCATTCTTTCAAAGAAATAATGAGTAATTATTTCAGGAACTAATGAGTAATTCCAGGAACTAATAAGTAACTCCAGTAAGTCTAGAACTAATGAGTAATTCCAGTGTAACAATGGGAAGAAAATATTTCTCCTTCAGTGACACTTCCAAAAATTCCCTCTCCTCTCTTACTTGCCTGACTCCTCAGAGCCACAAAACATCTCATTCCCTATCCTGAGGCCTACTGATCTCTTAATTTCTACTTGTTCCCCATTTTCCACTTCCCTGGTTTCTTCACCATTCCCATTCCACTCCCTTCCCCAACAATATCCCCAAATCCTCCTTGGAGGTGTAAGAGTGGAATAAACAAAGCAGCACACTTTTCCAAGTTGAGAGAAAAAGGCCAGGGATATTCTCTGATGTTAATTTTTATTACTGCGCAGAAGGAAAACTACAAGGTTTAATAGAAGCATTCAATAGGAAAGCCCAACCAGTCTGGTAAAAATAGAGAAAAATCCCTGGGAAATAACCTTTAAGTTGAGACTGGAAGAAGAAGCGGTTAGTGGAGAGAGGGAAGAAGAGGACATGAAGGAGACAGAAAAGAGCACGGCACTGGCGGAACAAGACGGTCAACGTGGTCAGAGCAGAGCAGGGAGAAAGAAGTTCCCCTCATCTGGTAAATGAGGCTGGATAGGCAGAGAGGGGCCAGATCATGCCGGGTTTTATCTTAAAATCAATAGGAAGCCACTGAAGAATTTTTTGTATTTTGTATTTATGAATATAATTCATTATGAATATAATTCTTTATATTTTCAGGTCTAATTTTATGACTGTTTTTGGTAACACTGGTTTTTTAAAGCCAAGAATATTACCCTGAACTTCTCTCATCCATTATCACAACATACTCACCAAAGCTTTTAATTTTGAAATGAGAATGATTCATGTACCCTAGTTTCTAAAATTCACTTTTCTTTAAAATGAAAATCACATAGAAAAAATGAATATATCCTGCACCTATGCACAAATGCATCCCAGTTTGAATTGCTATAGACCATGTGTTGAAACACCCCAAATAAGAATAGTCCAGGAAATATAGCATAATTATAGCTCAAAACGTAGCTCTCCTTGATTATATTATGAAACCCAAAATGGACTTGTGACACAGGTTAGTTTTCAAACATTGAAATATACACATTTTATCTTCCTCTACGCTTGTAACAAAGATTCCTTCTCTCTGTGTTCACACTGAATGACTGTGTTCAGCAGGAAAGAAACCAGTCTCTCATACCATTCTTTTCCTAAACACCTGGTTATTCAGTTTTAACAAGGTGACTGGTTTCCACCATAACTCTGCTATTTTTCCACTTGGCTGAGTCCCTTTGGACCTTAAAGTAAAAACCTATGTAATATTAGCTTTCCTACTTACCCTATATGGGTTCCACCTACATCATGCCACTAATTTACAGGGGATACTGTGAATAATGCAAATAGGGATTCCTTCCTGTGCGCTTTCATTTGAATCTCTGTGAGATGGACCAAAAGGCACTATTATTCAGATCTTTCATGTTCTACCTCAACTCATATTTCACTGATTTATAAGCACAGGTAGAACTCTTTCATCTGTTGCTGACTCCTTTCCTAGTTTATTGTGTATTTGAAGTAACCATAAAGCTAAAAGATTTGCCAAGTTACCTTATTTATAGGATTAGAATAATGGTTGCCATTTACCTTTCAGACCAAAGTTCTTTCAAATACAACTAGAAGGAGGTGATTCCACAGTTGCAGTTACCCTTCCAAATGCTATAGAAATGCAGGGGAAGAGTGGATGTCGCGTCAAACACCCAGGTTGCATACTTCAAACGCAGCAGTAAGGCTGTACCTGGTGCTTACTGAAACAATTCCCAGTTTGAGAGCAGATGGACCATAAACACCAGTTAAATAATACTGGCTTTAATAATTTTTAATTAAATGGAGAACTTAGAAGTTGACCACAAAGTTCTCCTTCCTACTTGGCTATGGAGGGAACAATATTATATACGTTGAGGTTTAAAAAGAAAAGTATCATTCTTAGACCCAGGTGAATGGACCCTTGTCCTAAGCCCCATGCTGTAGAGGGCCCCACTCTTCCCCATGTTGCAAGTATTCTCCTGTGCCCACTCAGAGGTTACACCCCCCCCACCCTTTGGGACCATTTCTGAATTCCAGGACCCCAGAATTGCTTGCCCAAATAATCCTCAACCTGCTTCCAGAGTTTCTAGACCTAAGAGTGATCAAATGGCAGCTGTCAGCAAGGAAGTGTGGTTGGCGCGTGGGTATGCGAATTGGGGTGTCCACACATACACAGGAAGCCCCTCGCCATGTAAGATGCAGCCAGCCATGGAAGAGACAGGGCCTGGCTCTCCCCATGCCTCCGTGCTCTGGTAGGAAACACCAGGTTAGGAGAAAGAGCATCTCTTACTGAACAATTTGTTCACTTGATTTATAACTTGGAAATATTTCAATATATGATTTGTAGGCCTCTATTTATATTCTTGCCTCAAATCTCACAATTGTAAACAATGGTCTTTAAAAGAATATATTGAGTTCAAGACATCAGTAACTAATAGTAATTTGGGAAACTTTATATTCTTTTCTAAACATAAATCACTAGAACTGTAATACAAAAGATGTGACAAGGAAGGGGGAGTGGGGCTCCACTGTTTAGATCAAACAGTAGCTTCAATCTCTTAAGTTGTGCTCTTTGTTCATTAAGCATGAGGAGCCCGATAGAACATTCTTCTCTCTGCCACAAGAATTCCATCTGTAGAACAGAGGCTCCCAGGCTGCCAGCTGCTCTTCACTCCCCTGTCGTAAGAATGCAGCTGAGGTTGAAAACTTGTCACCAAGTTGGAGCCAATATCCACCTGTCCCCCTTGTCAGTCTCTTTCTATAAAGTCTTCCTGGGATTTAAAAACTAAAGCCATAAAAATGGGATTTGCCTTGACTTCTTTCTAGAACAGCTATATACCATGCATGCATCATATGTCCCACAATGACGGTGTCTCTTAAAAATTGTGATATTTAAATAAAATAACAGCTGTGCAGTACTATGAACAGCCATGACAGATACTCTTAGAAATTGTTTGCTTATTCAAATCACTGAGTGTGGATTTTATTTTTCCAGTAAACCAAAAAAGACAGAAAGGATAATAAAAGGAGGGATGTTCACAGCTATAATTTATACAAAATCATGTCAAAAAATTTCCTACTTCTCATGAATAAAAAGTTAATATATAATTATATAAGCATAGTAGGAAAGACATAGTAGGAAAGAAAAAAGACTTTTTTTCTATAGTAGGAAAGACAATGCTACTATATAATATGCATGTCAATATGCCATTAATACCTAATATATTTTGAAAATATATAAATCCCTAATGGATTTTGCTTCAATTTGGAAATTATATACAAGAGCATGTCTATCTTTTCATCAGATCATTAATAGGAAGACATGATTATGACATATATTTTTAAAACTTTATTTGGAAGAAAAGTATTGTAAAGATATCTAATGTAATCTCAAATGTTGTGTCTAAAATCAAAAAAGAGTGTAACCAAACACATAAAGCAAACTTCCTTTGGGATCTGAAAAGTGTCACTGGGGGGAAGAGAGTTAGTCTGGCTCCTGTTCTGGATTAATATGCATTGCTGCTTTGCAGCAAACAGGACAGGGCAATTTTAGTTTGCAACTGGGCCAAGGTTGGGGTATGGTGAGCAATAGTCTTTTACATATTTTGGAGTACTTTTCTTGTTCCATGACTGCCTTCGTTGCAAGCAAATATTGTTTGTATGGGATTTTTAACAGCTTTACAAAAATAGTTACCTGTTCAAATCCTTTCAATGAAGAATTCAAAAGAAAAAGAGAAAGAATATTGAATTCTGTACTTCCTAGGGCCACATGGTTCTTATTTAGGAATCAGAAGGGGGACATCAAGTGAGGCATTTTGTATATTAACTTTATTAATTATGTTAATAGACTTCTTTAAAAGAGATTTCTTTTTTTTTTTTTTTTTTTTGAGGTGGAGTCACGCTCTGTCACCCAGGCTGGAGTTCAGTGACATGATCTCGGCTCACTACAACCTCCACCTCCCAGGTTCAAGCAATTATTCTGTCTCAGCCTCGTGTAATCGTGAGATTACAGGCGCCTGCCACCACACCCAGCTAATTTTCCTATTTTAGTAGAGAGGGGGTTTTCTGTGTTGGCCATGCTGGTCTCGAACTCCTGACCTCAGGTAATCCACTCACTTCAACCTCCGAAAGTGCTGGGATTACAGGCATGAGCCACCATATCCAGCCATAAATGGATTTCCTAATGGACATCTTTTTCATACAGATTGAAAATGCTCAATCCAGAATAAAAAAGATAGTGCACCATGCCACTGGAATGAATAAAATAAAAGAGAACAGTGAGAACCAAAAGCCAGACACGGTGCGTCATGCCTGTAATTCTAGTACTTTGAGAGGCCAAGGCAGGCAGATCACTTGAGCTCAGGATTTTGAGACCAGCCTGGGTAACATAGCAATACCCAAGACCTTGTCTCTTCAAAAAAAAAAAAAAAAAAATTTAAAAATTAGCTGGGCATGGCGACGTGCACCTATAGTCCCAGTTACTTGGAAGGCTAAGCAGGAGGATCACTTGAGCCCAGGAGGTTGAGGCTACAGCGAGCTGTGTTCATGCCTCTGCACTCCAGCCTGGGAGACAGAGTGAGACTCTGTCTCAAAAAAAAAAAAAAAAAAAGAAAGTCAAAAGAGAGACTACAGGAATATATATCACACACATTAACACAGAATTAATATTACACAGAGTTATGGGAAACAGAGATTTAACAGAGCCTAGTCAACCATGCTTCCCTGTGTAGAGTGAAATCTTTAAAGATGGTACCACTTAACAGATTTTGATTGAGCTAGAGAGAATGGCTGAATAATGATATTTATCCAATCTGTATATATGCTGATCTTTCAAGATATTTCTGATTTTAACTTTTAAGAAATAAAACATACATTTCTATATTTGAGAGCTTAAAAGTGGATATGCCTTAGGGAAAACACTACAGACTTACAGAGCCTCCTGAGCATGAATCTTGTCCTGCCGACACTGAAATCAGAAAATAGTAAGTGAAAGCAATTACCTTCATTGATTCAGTATGGCTTAGCTGTTCTTGAAACAGAGCTTATCAATGAGAAATCAGTTAGGAAAGTCACTTTCCTATCTCAAAATTTCAATCATGGAAGGTGACGCAAATGTCACAGGCTGCGATTTCCTAACTCCCTAATTTGCTTTCCCTCATGCATGCTACTGTTTCCTTTGGAGAGGAAGGAGCAACTGGAAGCCAGCAGCTGAAGGTTCCTTCCTTTCAGTTACTCTCCTCACTTCACACTCCTCATGCCTCTCACTTCACCGTCTCCTTCACCTTTAATGCCATGAAGTTCCAATATAAAACCTAAGCCTGTGGTAGCCCTTTCTAAATCAGAACGTGCAGCTCCACTTGGCAAGGCACCACATCTACTTTTAAAATATACACCGTACCCAGGCACAACGTGAGCACTCAGCACCAAACATACGTGTCAAACAGTAATAACTTCAACATTTGCTCACCATAACCTCGGCATATGTTCAAATAATATGGGCTACTAAAATTTCACTACACATGTACTTTTCTACCACCTCTACTGCACAGAAAGCTCATTCAACTTTAAGTCTCAGCAGCACTGAAATATGTTTATTTATAATATTATTTTCCAGTTTGGGTGGAGAGCCAATTTATATACTTTCAATAATTTCAATAAACAAGTAGGCTATATCCTTCCTATCACAGTCTTCATTGTACGTCTGTTATATACAACAAGATTATTTTCTTAATGTTGACTGTGCCACGTGTGTGTGTGTGTGAATCAATAGATATAGATACAGATAGCTGCCATTCATTAAATGCTCACTCTATGCCAGGCAATGTGCTAATCACTTCACTCATTTGTTTAACAAATATTTGTTGAGCACCTCTGATGTGTCAGGCACTGGATTAGATATTAAGAACATAGAAGCTAAAAGGACAAACATAGTCTTCCTCATGAAGCTTATAGTCTAGTAAAGAAAGCAAACATTTAAAAAACATTATAGCAAGGAATCTAACCAACCCAAGGTCTTGACACTGATAAAGCAGCATCTTTGCGACCTGAGAGATAGTATAGCATGTGAAAAGTGGGAGCAGAATGTTCTTGTTAGAGGAAACGGCACGTTAAAATGTGTGGTTGCTTTGAAAAGGTAAAAAGAACTTGAGGGGAAGGGGAAAAGTTGTTAATGGTGATACTGGAAGAACGGGCAGTGGCAAGGTCAGGGAGGGCACTTTAAGTGCATTAAGGAATTTGGGCTTTACCCTGGAGACAATGAGAAGGGACTGAGGGGATGTAAGCAAGGCAGTATCACCATCAGATTTGCATTTTGTAAGAGTCCTCTTTCCTCAATACGGAGCAAGGAGTAGTCAGAGAGACCAGTTAGGAGCCATTGCCTATGAATCCAGGCTGGAGATAATGATGACCTAGACTAAGGTGCAAAAGTGAGGTGGAACAAAGGGAATGTATTCAAGAAAATGGATGCGGTGATGTCATAGGACTGGAAGACAGATTGAACTTGCTTGGAGACATGTAGGAGAGAAAGGAATCAAGGTCTCAACAATTGCCCTGTAGGTGTAATTGTGGTAGAGAGCCAAGCCAGATTATTCCCCTGGGAACACAACCAACATTTTCTTTATTGTTTACTTTATTATTATCTTTATCATCATGCTTCAGTTATCTTAGTTCTCCATGTGGATGATATATAACCTAGGATACCTACAATAAGAAAGACTGAAAGCACTTTCCAATTAGTAGGCAAGCACTACCTTCATTTCACACACAGAAAAAAAACATAGTGCCGGGCCTGGTGGCTCATGCCTGTAATCCCAGCACTTTGGGTGGCCGAAGTGGGCAGACACGAGATCAGGAGATCGAGATCATCCTGTCTAACATGGTGAAACCCCGTCTCTACTAAAAATACAAAAAATTAGCCGGGTGTGGTGGCAGGCGCCTGTAGTCCCAGCTACTTGGGAGGCTGAGGCAAGAGAATGGCGTAAACCCGGGAGGTGGAGCTTGCAGTGAGCAGAGGTCGCGTCACTGCACTCCACCCTGGGAGATAGAGCAAGACTCCATCTCAAAAAAAAAAAAAAGAAAAAGAAGAAAAAGCATAGTTTACACAAAAGGACTATTGGTACTTCGTTCCTTGGCTTCATCTGAATCTTTTCTGAGGACCATGAATAGAAATTGGGACCTGGTTTCCAAATGAGTGTGTTTTCCTAACACTCTACTACTTTATCATTCAAATTGTTGTTTTGCTTCTCAAGCACTGTAGGTTCTGTTAATTTGGGAATATTACCAGAAATCCTAAAAATATATGATTTTGGAGTCCAATAAGCAGACTCTCAAAATGTATTTAGTTGCTTAGTGATTATGCTCATAGCATCATAAAAGCTAAAATCGATGAGAAGCCAGCAGAGCCTATTTCAAAAACCAGTAAACTCTATTCCAATAACTTTCTGTCAACTTCTAAAACTTGAGAGTCAGACCTATAAGACCTATAAGACCAGTAAAGGATCAGTGTGAAGGGCAAGATTGGACACAACCCTACAATGCACATTCGTCAATAGCATAAGGTACCTATAACCTAGGATACCTACAATAAGAAAGACTCAAAGCTTTTCTAAAAAAGCCTTGTTACCTTTTCTAAAAATATACCTTTTAGAATTCTACCTTTTCTAAAAATATAAGCCACTGTGAAGATGACTTGATGATGTCTGTTATCATTGCTAGTGATATCATTATAAGAATCTACATACTTTGGAAACTCCCCAAAATTAAGTCTGTGTCTTACATGAGATAAAAAGGATGTATGTGGAGAGAAGACATCTAGATGGTTAATGTTTTCTCTTATTCTACAAATAATTCCACCAACAGTGCAATGCTGATTCTTCATGTATTTACTCAGTGCAAAAAAGAAAGAATTAAAATTTAGAACAGTGTCATCCAAGTGGCACACACACAGAAAAAAACAAACCAAACCAAGTAAGTAGTTTGAAGTGCTGTTTCAAGAGGACACTATATAAAAAACAGATTGTCTAAGAAACTATCTGGGGAAAAAATGGATATTATTCAAAGCTGATCTTGAATGTAATAGAGTATGGAATTAGCAAGTTGAAATATCTAGCAGAAATGTACACAGGCACAAATGGCTATGTGTTCTCACTGCCCTGAAACACTACAGGATTAAACTTATCCTCGTATTATATACTTTTTAACAGAAGTGCTTAACCTTTTATTCCTATGTTATCATTTCACAAATGTGACATCAATTATTCTTAGAACCAACTCACAAAAGATTGACTCTGGTGGTGTTTATGTGGGTAGAAAGAGCCAGTGTCAAGATGAGCTGCATCAACAGAACAGAGATCACCATTCTAATCAACAGGGTGCTGTTGTGCCCTTCATTCACTACAGTTCAGAAAATACAAATTTTTTGAGACAAGGTCTCACTATGTCACCCATGCTGGAGTGTGGTGGCACAATCTTGGCTCACCACAGCCTCAACCTCCTCAAGCTCAAGTGATCCTTCTGCCTCAGCTTCCCAGGTAGCTGGGACTACAGGTGCACACCACCATGAGCAGCTAATTTTGTTTTTTGAGTTTTTTATTTTTATTTTTTTATGAGACAGGTTCACTTTGTTGCCAAGGCTGGTGTTGACCTCATGGCCTCAAGCTATCCTTCCACCTTGGCCTCTCAAATTGCTGGGATTACAGGTATGAACCACCTTGCCCAGCCCTCCTCTGAAAAATTGATGTAGAGATCTTCAAACCTAGCACTTATAATTTAAGTCACAATCCACTACAAGCCAAGTTTCCAAAATGTTAACATTGATGAGTGAATTCACCAAGGGCTCACTATAACTTTAGTGGTAGTAAAATACCAGAAAAGTCATGATGTCATTTATTGCAAGAGGAGAAAGAGAGGGGTACGAGAGGAGGCGGAAGAGGAGGAAGGAAGGAAGGAAGGAATGAAGGAAGGAAGGAAGGAGAGAAAGAGAAGGGAAGGGGAAGGAAGGAAGGAAGGAAGGAAGGAAGGAAGGAAGGAAGGAAGGAGAGAAGGAGGGAAGGAAGGAGAGAAGGAGAAGAGAAGGGGAAGGAAGGGAAGGGAAGAGAAGGACATAAAAAAATAAAGATCCACAAATTTGAATGATAAAGTAGTAGAGTGTGAGGAAAACAAACTCATTTGGAAACCAGGTCTCAATTTCTATTCATGGTCCTCAGAAAAGATTCAGATGAAGCCAAGTAATGAAGTACCAATAGTCCTTTTGTGTAAACTATGCTTCTTTTTCTTTTTCTTTTTCTTTTTTTTTTTTTTTTGAAATGGAGTCTTGCTCTGTCCCCCAGGGTGGAGTGCAGTGGCATGATCTCTGCTCACTGCAAGCTCCACCTCCCGGGTTTATGCCATTCTCTTGCCTCAGCCTCCCAAGTAGCTGGGACTACAGGCGCCCACCACCACACCCGACTAATTTTTTGTATTTTTAGTAGAGACAGGGTTTCACCATGTTAGACAGGATGGTCTCGATCTCCTCGTTCGTAATCTATAATAGAGTGAAAGCAAACTGCCTCAGTCCCTATAAGTCCAAACCCTTTAAAGGTCAATAATAATAATAATAGCATCATTTTAATGGTACTTACTTTATGCCAGGCTCTGTTCTAAAGGTGTCATATATATTAACTCAGAGGTACACTATTAATATGTTCACACTACAAATGAGGTTACTGAGGCACAGGGAGGTAAATAATTTGCCCAGAATTACTAAGCAGTGGAATTAGCATCTGAACCTAGACAGTTCTGTCTTCAGGAGCTAGTTGCTGTGTCCTTAGTCTTTATTACAGCATCTCTAGATACAGTGCTACTCAGAGTGCTTGTTGATGGAATGTTCATTACTGGTCTACAATAAGATAAGGTGCTTGCAACCAGAATGTAACAACTAGGTCACTAAACATACCGTCCAGATAAGCTGACATTATTACTATTATTATTATTATTATCATCATCATCATCATTTTGGTGGATTTTATACATGAGAGAAGTAGTGTGTCTGTTTACAGCTTGGCTTAAGTTGCTTATCTCATCTTCAACCAGTAACGGTTCTTGGACTAGCAACAGTCTGCAAATTGCCTTTTTTATTTTTTTGAGAGAGAGTCTCACTCTGTCGCCCAGTCTGGAGTGCAGTGGTGCGATCTCAGCTCACTGCAACCTCTGCCTCCTGGGTTCAAGAGATTCTCCTGCCTCAGCCTCCAGAGTAGCTGGGATTACAGGCACCTGCCACCATGCCCAGTTAATTTTTGTATTTTTGTATTTTCAGTAGAGAAGGGATTTCACCATGTTAGCCAGGCTGGTCACAAATTCCTGACCTCAAGTGATCTGCCCACCTTGTCTTCCCAAAGTGCTGAGATTACAGGTGTGAGCCACCGTGCCTGATGGGCAAATCACCTTTTGAGTGGTATGACCTTAGAAGATTATCTTCCCTGGATTGAAAGAAGGAAGGGAGCTAACACTTTTGAGCAACAGTGTCTCCTTGGCTTTGTCCATGTGATCCTACAGACAGCCCTTTAAGGCAGGTGTTAATCAATGTGCTGAACTGTCTATTTCACAGTCTCACAGATAGTAAGTGGAATAGACAGGACGTGAATGGAGATCGGACTGGTGTCCAAACAGACTGCAGGCTGTGACATGACGCCTCCCACTTCCAAGGAGCCACTCAGACCAAGAATAAGGAATAAAACAGTTCCAGGGCTCTGGAAAATGTGTGAAATGGGAAAACTTGGAGTTTGCTTTTCTCAGCTTCCAGTCTTGTACCACCACCATCCTCAAATCCTTTCCTACCCACTCACCCTACAGACATGTCTTTTTTTTTTTTTGGTGGAGTCTTGCTCTTTTGTGCAGGCTGGAGTGCAGTGGCGCAATCTCAGTTCACTGCAACCTCCGCCTCCCAGGTTCAAACTATTCTCATGCCTCAGACTCCTGAGTAGCTGGGACTACAGGTGTGGACCACTACACCTGGCTAATCTTTGTATTTTTTGTAGAGACAGGGTTTTACCATATTGGCCAGGTTGGTCTTGAACTCCTGACCTGAAGTGATCTGCCCGCCTAGGCCTCCCTAAAGTGCTTGGATTACAGGTATGAGCCACCGCACCCACCCAGAGATATCCTCTTTTGATGCATTTAGTCAGATGTATTTCCTTGAGTTCTTTTCAAATTAAGCTACATGATTTATCTCATCAGACTTCCTCCAGTTTGAGTAATGACAAGTTTTCCATGAGTCCAGTTAATATATGCCCTACTTCCAACTAAGGCAAAATACAACGTGCTGTGTGTTTAATCTCACTGCATTCCTATAGGGAACACATCCATTTAGGAAATAGAAATGATACCCCCATCTCCAGGGTATCTGTAAAATGGAGGGGATGGGAATGGAAGTGGGCTACTTCTCTTTCCCACACTGGTGAGCAGTTCTGGTCTCAGATGTCCCTTCCTTGCACTGCCCTTGGCATCTAAATGGGCCGCCAGGTAAAGGGCATGTGAATCACAGAATCTGCCAGGTAGAATGCAAGTCTAAACTTCCACCTGAAGACCTTTATACCCAAGAGGTGGTCATCTGAGTTCTGCATAAACTTCTTGTGACAGAGAAGTAGTCTCTTAAAATAGTAGATTTGGGTTCTGGAGTCAATTGTCTGGGTTTGAATCATGGTTCTACCAATTCTTAGCTGTGCATATGGGGAAATTTATGAAACCTTTCTGTCTCATTTTCTTCACCAACAAAGCAGAAAACCTACCTTATCATATTACTGTGAATATTTAATGGGATAATGACATATAGAGAGCACATAGTAATTACTGAAAAATTTTAACTATTACCATTACTCCAGAGTACAATGAGACTATATATTTCTTGCTTGGAAACTATGATTCTACTAAAGGAATCTAAAATTATATTTGATTTTTCTTTCCAGCCCTTGTTTATTCTTCCATTCAACAAGTATCTATCACGTTCCTGCTGTGAGTATGTAGAGGGATGGGTGACTTGGAGGGTTAGGAAAGGTGCTGTATTAAATCAATTCATCAGGGTAGTCCTCAATGAGAAGGTGATATCTGAGCAATGATTTGAAGCAAGGGAGTTAACTACAGGGATTCCAAGAAAAAGAATGTTTCAGCAGTGCATAGATGCTATGGTGGGACCCATGTGGCATGTTCTGGGAACAAAAAGAGTCCATTGTGGCTGGAGCCCAGTGAGTGGGTGGGGGAGCAGTAAGAGAGGAAATCAGAAAGGTGAGCGACAGACCCTCGGGGCTGGTGAGTTTCTATCTGAGGGAAATCTACAGCCCCTGGAGGCATTTGAATAAGGAATGGGATGATCTGATTTGTATTTTAAATGGATCATTCTGAATGCTAGTTTGAGAAAAGACTCGAATATCTTTTCTCTCCCCACCTCCTTCAGGCTGAAGGGAAAGCAAGGTAGATTCTTGCCATATTGTAGTAGAAACACGACAGCGACTAGACTAGAATGGTGGCAGTGGAGAGGATGAGCAATGGTATGATTCTGGGTCTAAAGAAATGGGCCTCGAAAGCCACATGAAGAAAACATATGTAGTACAAAACCACAATCAAATGTATCAAATGTGGCTAGCAGCGCCAATAAAGCGAGGACTGAACATTAGATTAAACCACCAAAAATCAGGGCTAACCCAGACAAGAGAGATTCTGAAGACATGCTGGACGCAAAAAAATCCCACTGAAGTGGGTTTAAGAAGAATGAAAAGACTGTGTCCAGTCATGATGAGGCACCAGAGACTGAATTTACCCTCCCACCTTAAACGCCTGAAAAACTGGACAAAATTCATGAAACAAAGAATTTTCAGTCAGTGGAAAACACACAGCACAGGACAGTGATCCCTGAGAGCCGGGAAACAAATGAGGTGCTCCATATGACTGCCTAGCGAACTCCATAGAGATTCCAGCCACATTGCGCAGCGGGGGACACCAAACGGAGTGCCCCAAGGTGAGGGACAGAGTTGAGAATTCAGGGAGAACAAGGCAGTGCAAGAATTCACAGAGCAGAATAGCACAGCAAAGAGGACTGCTCAAAGAAAAAGCTCTGGAGGCCTGCAGGGGTTCCCTGTAGAGGGGCTTCAACTGAAGAAACTCCCCAAGGCCCTGGAAAGAAACACAGAAAAGGAGCGAGAAATAATTCCCAGAGTCACACAGGACTGGAAATAATTCAAGGAGTAAGAACTGCATGTTTCAATGCTAATGGGAATTATTCAACAGAGAGGGAACAACTGATGATGTAGGAGAGGAAGGGGAGAATTGCTCAAGCAGTGTCTCTGTGGGGGCAAGAAAGGTGCCTCCACAAAGAGAAGTATGTGCTTGAGATAGTTCTGTCACAGACAAGAAAGTAGTACCTGTGAGTGTAGATGCTGAGCGGTGAGCAGATGCAGTGGTGATGCGGGAACCGTGCAACTTTTCTTATGATCACCTCAGTTTTCTCAGTTAAGCAGAAAGCGGGAGCATCAGCTTAGAAGGAGGATAACGGAGGAGATGCTGAGGAATTGAGGAGAGAGGAGGATGTGTGAAATATTCACTTAGGAGAGTAAAATGAGGAAAAGTCCTAATGCAACCAGGAGCATTTATATGTTTCTACGAGTGGCAGCATTAAGGGCCTATTTGGTCATAAATCTAAAGTGAGGACTTCCCGTGCGGTTGTGTTTTTCTCCTGCCATTTGCAGCTGCTCAAATGCAGGTGTGGGACGGTAAGGATTGGATTTCACCTGGGTTGGGGATTTGCTAAGAGAGTAAGATAAAGGGAGAGAGGGGCAAGCAAGCCATGCATCATCACAGTTGACTTTGAATGGAGTCCTTTTTATTTTTTCTCCCTTGAACTGTTATTAAACCAGATCCTCTCTCTGCTGTATTTGTGTCACTGAGTCTTTCAACCTAAGGCCATTCTGCTCATATATTTTTATTCCATCACTCATCATTAAAAGCTACTCTTCCAACTGTGGATCAGTGAACTCTCTCTTCTTCCTAGTCACCACCAGAAATATTGAACAGGACAAAGTCAAGGGCATGTTCTCTTGGTTCACCTCTACAGACTTCTCGTTGGATTAGTGATTTATTTGTCAACATCAAGCTTGGTAAATACATGTAACCAGCTTCTTGTTTAGATAATTCTACCATCATCAAATTAAATATCTCCATCTTTTTTCAGTGACATCAAGAGGGTTTATTAATTGCCTTGCCAAAACCAAAACATTCTGTATCTACAGCATTTCCCCACCTCTCAGTGTAATTTTTTTTTTTTTTTTTTGAGGCGGAGTCTTGCTCTGTCGCCCGGACTGGAGTGCAGTGGCCGGATCTCAGCTCACTGCAAGCTCCGCCTCCCGGGTTCGCGCCATTCTCCTGCCTCAGCCTCCAGAGTAGCTGGGACTACAGGCGCCCGCCACCTCGCCCGGCTAGTTTTTGTATTTTTAGTAGAGACGGGGTTTCACCGTGTTAGCCCGGATGGTCTCGATCTCCTGACCTCGTGATCCGCCCGTCTCGGCCTCCCAAAGTGCTGGGATTACAGGCTTGAGCCACCGCGCCCGGCCTCAGTGTAATTTTTAAAAATGTTTTATAAAGTTAATGTGACACAACTTGTTAACAAACCCATATTTGCTATTAGCAGTTAATGTTTTGGATTTTTTCCCCCAAGTACTTTAAAACAAGATAGCACTCTTCTGGGTGGGCCAGCTATATTTGCTCAAAGTCGGAGATGGCAGAATTATGATGACTGATGACCAGACTACCTTTCCTGGAACAACCACATACCTCTTACCTCCAAGCTGGTTCTAATTTATTTCAAGATTCACACGAGTTCCTCAAGTAATGGGGGTCTAGGTATAAGTATGCTGGGAAGGCAGTGCTAGTTGCTTCACCAATCTTTCCCTTCTTCTTACTAACTGGACTCCCAATTTTCTTTCTTTTTTTCTTTTTTTTTTTCTGAGATGGAGTCTCACTCTGTTGCCCAGGCTGGAGTACAGTGGTGGGATCTCAGTTCACTGCAACCTCTGCCTCCCGAGGCAGGTGGATCATGAGGTCAGGAGTTCAAGACCAGCCTGGCCAAGATAGTGAAACCCTGTCTCTACTAAAAATACAAAAATTAGCCAGGCATGGTGACGTGTGCCTGTAGTCACAGCTACTGAGGAGGCTGAGGCAGGAGAATCGCTTGAACCCAGGAAGTGGAGGTTGCAATGAGTCGAGATCATGCCACTGCACTCCAGCCCTCACCAGGGCTCTGTCAAAAAAAAAAAAAGTTTTTTTTGTAAAGAGTCCCTGTCACTGTTTAGGTAATGAGAAAAAAAGCAGGATCTTTGGGGGAAGTTTTGCATTCCTGATACTTATACATGGAAAACACATTTCTCTTCATCATTTCTTCTCTCATGGAAATAGATGTGAAGCTGGAGGCTGTGAGATGGCAAATATGAGGAGAAAAGCTGCTTGTCCAGGATGGTGAAGTGGAAAGCTAGCTCAGCTTGGTGTGTTGTTGATGTTGTAGGGCTACTGCTGCAGCCCTGAGCTGCCTGCCTGCAGACTTCTTGTTATGTGAAGACTACAAACCCCCTTTGGGCTAAGTCACTAATGCAGAGTTCCTGTTCTGTGCAGCAGAACTTGTACATACATACATGGATAGAAGCTGGAAAGCTGCCAGTCACAGGAGCAGCCCTAAGAACTGACTGCTCTGTCTCCCCCAGCTCCCAATTGCTACATGGTTTGTCTCTCATGATGTCTATTTATTTTTCCTGAATATGTATTTATTTTTCTTACTCTAACGACTTGCTTCCTTATCTAATCATTCTATCTGTTCTCTGGGTCAAATTTTCTACTTACTAGTAATTTCTGCTCTCATGATTTTAGTTAACCACAGTCCACCCTGCCTTTTCCAACATATCTTTACATCATGATTTTTACCTTTCAGCTCCCACACTAATTTTCTCATTCTTTGTTATTCCAAATTCTGGAGAGGAGTATGGCAGTCCTGTTATGTTTAGGCCACAGGCCAATCTATTGATCGGTCTCCCCTGGATCTGGCGTTCACCTATAATCCAAGCAGCTGTGGTTTGGGGGATGAATGATTTTAGGAATCCTATAGAAATCATGGCCCTCTAAGGGCCCTTCTCAGCAAAGACTCTGGACAGATCAAGGCTGGCAAGAAGGGACAGAACAAGCATCATAATGTAGCTCAGGTCTGCAACACTGTACCAACAGAAAGCATAGCCACCCCTGCAGACGAAAGCCAATTAAAGTCTCATATTAAATTATGCACATTTCAGAAAACATAACCTAATAAACTATGACTGGGAAATTCCAGGGCTCAAGTCGTAATCCCAGTTTTTCTATTAACACACTATGTGAAAGTTTGAAGATCTCTTTGTGCCTTACTTTCTTCATCTGTAAAAATAGGGAACTCATATCTATTACCTCCTGAGGTTGCAGAGAGGAACAATAAAATTGATTTGCAAAGTGTTTTATTGCCATAAAGTGCTATGCTGAAAACAGCCTGTGTTTAAATAGCCTGATTTGTTACAGTATGTAATAAAGAGTGCTATTTAAAGAATATATTCTAAATAAATGCATTCTTAATTTTCTTTCTGTTGTTACTTTTGTGACACTCACTAAAATCCAGGAAGAATACTCTGATATGTTAAAGTCTTTATTCACACTAAATTTTTCCCTACCCAAAAAATAAAATTCCAGTCCCATAGTCTTAGTTTACTCTTCCACAATTCATTCAGCTAACATTTAAGTATAACAACTAGATCTCTAACTTTATGCTTAAATGTATGGAATCCAAAGTAATGAGTGCAGCCAGTACTGACTTTTGAGTGTCACTTATGCTCACTTCTTCCCAGCTCCATCTTCAGTAATGTCATATTGATAGCTCAAAATCAGCTATTTTCAGAGTATTTATACCACAGAAATGAGCAAATGTATAAATGGGATATTTACCTTTCTCCTTTCCAGAGAACTGGCTATTAAACATTTACCAGCACACCACTGGATTTCATGTACCTAGAACTGAAAAACACACAGATACAAACACGCATCATCATCATCATCAACAATAGAAACAGCAAAACTACACCTAAAAAGCATCAGAGAGATTAATTTTTAAGATAATATACTGTTTCTTCTTTAAAATTTTTTCTATAGGAAAATATTTGCTACAAGTGGATCCAGATATTTTCTTAGCCTAAAGCAAAGATTCTCAAACTTTAGCATGCCATCAGAATTACCTGGAGAGCTCATCAAAACAAACTGCTCAACTCCAAACCTTGAATTTCTGATTTAGTAGGTTCGGGATGGGGTCTGTTAATTTACATCCTTGACAATTTCCCAGGTGAACCTGATACTACTGACTTAGATGTATGTGGGATAACACAAAACAAACCAAAAACAAAAAGGAAGATTGGAGGATTGCACTGATAAATGTGAATTGGACCAGTGAAAATTTAGTGAAATGTACAGGATTTTTATGAGCCTCTGAAAACTATATGAAATGCCAGTTTTAGGATGCTGGCTATTCTACAGATTGCCTTGTTTCTGGGCCTCTTCACAGTAAGTGAGGTTACTATTATTTGTTCTGATAGATCTAAAATGCTGTGAATTTGGAGTCGGAGTTTTTACTTCAACAGAAAATCACTTTGCCTCATTGGGCTTCAGTTTCATTATCTGTTAAAAGTGAGAATTAAATTTCATGTTCACAGTTCTGTGTTAATCAGCTATAAAATGAAAAAAAAAACTCACAGTTTCCTTAACTAATGAAGTTCTCTTGTAAAAATAATAACAATTATAATATATCAGAAAATAAGAAACCAGAATCTCAGATCCTAAAGACATGGATGAACAGGACCTAAAGCAGAGGCAGCTCACAGAATGGAGTTTGGAAACTGGGTTATCCTTGGAACCTAGTGAAGCTTTTACAACCCAGTTACTTTGCTGCCATCTCATCAGCAGGCTCACGGGTCCCAAAAATCTAGTGTTGTAACATTACCATGACCTTGCAAGTCTTCATCTCTGCTTCTATTAATATGTCTCTCTCAGCTTCTCCTTCTACTACTAAATGGTCTCTACTCTCCTTTTCTCATAGCTTCTGTATTTCCGTGTAATGTAACTATTGTATACTTCCCAGTTTCTAGCACCATTTTGATGGCAGCAGCAGCCCATCTATAATGGCCACTGTCATGACGCCGGCTGCAGTGTGGGAGGCACAGCTGGGGCTGTGTGCTTCATGGAACCAGTGGGAGCTGGGAACAGGTGGAAGCCCCACCCCCTTCTGTGTTGGCAGGGCGGAGCTTCACCCTCCCCAGGCACAGCTGCAGCCTTGCAGCCATGGCTTCAGACCAAGGTCTCCCTGTGCTCTTGGAGTCTGGGAGCAGGCAGGAACCCTGCCCTCCCAGATGCAGCTATAGCCACCCAAGCCATGGCTGCAGACCTGGGCATCTCTGCACTGTTGGGGGCCCAGGAAGACCCCCTGCCCCCACAGGCTCAGAAATGCCTGCTCCTGCTGCCTGGCCTCTCCCTGCTCCCAGCACCCACTTCAATCTCAGAGCGGAGTTGAGGCTGAGCCTGGGCGCTGTGACCATCTGGACAATCTCTCTGCAGTGTGTGTGCACGCTTGGAGCAGTACTGACATGCCAGTTTCCCTCCACCTCAGCCCACTCTGGACTTTGGGCACCAACGAGCATGAGAGGCAGACTGAGTCGGGGGTAAGGGCAGTTTGGCATGGGCCTGCAGGCACCCCTCGGCATGAACAGCCTGGGCACCACGAACAGCGGCAGGAAGCAGACAGGCTCCTGGATGAAAAGAGGTGGGTCCCCAGTGAAGCCAGGGAAGGCCTGAAGCTTGGGGGCCAGGCTGCCAACCCAAGGACAGAAATGGGAACTTATAGTGCTTTTTCTGGCCTGCCCATGACCACCCATGGACAAATCAGCATGCACTTCCTCCCTTATGAAGCCCATAAAAACCCCAGAATCAGGAGACATTGGGATAGCCAGATGCAGAGAGGAGCTGCCCTCTCCAGGGTTTCCTCTCTGCTGAGGGCTGAACACTAGTCAGGCACCCTGGTTACAGAGAGGAGCCACCCACTGTGAGTCTCCTCTGAGCTGTTCTATTGGTCAATAAAGCTTCTCTTCACCTTGCTCACCCTCCACTTGTCCACATACCTCATTCTTCCTGGGTGCAAGACAAGAATGAGAGACCCACCGAATGGCAGGGATGAAAGAGCTATAACACAGACAGGGCTGAAACATGCCCCTTGCTCACCATATTGCAGGTGACAAAAAAAGAGAAAAGCTGCAGCCCTTCAGAAAGCCCAGACCCAGGAGCTCCCTGAGCCAGGGTTGTGACACTCTCTTTGGGGCTCTGCAGTTCCTGACATCTCCAACCTTCCAGGCACCACCGTGTTCCCCCATGCCAGCCATGGAAGCTGCTTGCAGGATGCCCAGTCCAGCCACAGCCTCGCCCAACCTTCCAGGTGCCACCAGGTTCCCCCGTGCCAGCCATGGAAGCTGCTTGCAGGATGCCTGGTCCAGTCACAGCCTCACCCAACCTTCCAGGTGCCACCATGTTCCCCCGTGCCAGCCATGGAAGCTGCTTGCAGGATGCCTGGTCCAGTCACAGCCTCACCCAACCTTCCAGGGGCCACCAGGTTCCCCCGTGCCAGCCATGGAAGCTGCTTGCAGGATACCCGGTCCAGCCACAGCCTCGCAGGGAGCCAGCGCTCATGCTGGCACCTGAAGCTACCCGCCCCACCACAGCCAGTATGCCTGGCTGTGTGCAGTGGCCAGACCCCACACTTCTGCCTCACATACCCGTCACCACTCCAGTCATCCTTGGCAGGCATGGGATCCAGGCCAGTAACATGAGCCAAATACAGCCTTCCAGGCTGAGTGGGCCCAGCGGGCCTGAGCAAATCTTAGGCAAAGGCACAGCTGGCCACAGAGGTTTCCAGCTGGTGAAGTGACACCCTAAGAATCGTGTAACAATTTCATTCTTGCCATCTTTATAAGCTTTGCATTCAAAGCCTAATAAAGGATGAGTTTAAATCTACCTTGTTTAATGCTACATTCACAATGCCTAGTATACTGCTTGGCACACAATAAGTATTTTTTGAATGAATGAATGAATGAATGAATGAATGCCTCATGTAAGTCAACTCATAGACTGGCCCACTCTAGACCTATTTATATTATAGCCAAGAAAGCAAGCTTACACATTATGGAATTTACCCAGTTACATATAACAAATCTGAAAATCAGCCTAGGTCAGCAGGAGTCTGGGTAAGGCTGAGAACATGAATATTTATCTACAGCCATTCACCTTTGGACATTCTTTGTCTTATTTAGGCCCAGGAGAGGAAAAAAACTGGGTTGGTTGAGAAGAGAAGTTGATAAAGACCACCCTTACCAGCTGTCTAGGATCATCCAAAAACTTCCACCAGCTGAGTTAGTTTTCAGCCAGGATGTCAGTGAACAATTGTTTGCAAAGATGAGGTTCCCTTAGAGCGGATTCTGAAACAAAGTATTGAGTGCTGCAATTGATATAGATGTCATCCCAATGAAGGAATAAAGAAATGAGACACGAGGGGGAAAAAATCAGCTAATTAAGATGTGTTTTCACTCTGGCTGTGTTACCCACTCTGGGCGACTGGAACTTAATTGCTCTCTGGAACTCTGCATGTCAAGTCTCAGTTATTCCACCAGATAAGTGAAAGAACTGGGACACATACACCTCCTCCCATCAGTTACTGGTGGGGCTGGAGGTCTGGGAAGGGGTCATTAGATTCCTGGCTTACCCAGCCTGCCCATGTTGCCAGAGAATACCTTGATCAGGTTGTCAGAAGTTAGCGATAGTAGTGAACTACAATGACAAGCCAGAGAGAAAATAGGCCTGGGCACTGACAGTGATTATTACAGACTCTCTTCCACCTTATGGTCATGCCTGAGAATTCACTGCCCCAGAATTTAGAATTTCAGGAGACAGCATAACTCTCTTTCTCCAAATCCTCCCCACCCTCAGAAATGTTAGTAGCAGCATAGCTGCCAACCTCTTTTTTTTTTTTTTCTAATGAGAGGCGAATTTAACAGGCAAGGAGGGGCAAGAAGGCAGGGAGAAGAAAGAAACCTCCCTATACAGAGACCAAAGCCCGGAGAGGGAACCCCGCCTGCCACAGTTACCAGCTGGGTATATATACAGAGGCTGCAGGAGGCGGTGTCTGATTTGCATAGGGCCCAGGGGATTGGTTTGACTAGGCATGTCATTCACATAGCCGGCGAAAAAGCTGGCCCGCCTACCCTAGCCTTTTAAAATACAAATGCAGGGCAACAAGACTTTCTACACACCTGGGGTTACCTGGGGGCGGCCATGTTGCCAGAAGCATGTGGGAAAGGGCAAGAAGGCCGCTGGAATCGCCATGTTTGGGTGGACCCAGTTTCTAATGGCTGATATTTGCATATCAAAGGTTGCTGGCCTGGCTCTAAGAGCCCGGGCTTTACAAGAAACTTTTGCGGAGATGCTTTAATAAAAGGAAGACTTCGGGCGGCACCGTGGCTCACGCCTGTAATCCCAGCACTTTGGGAGGCCGAGGCAGGCGTATCACCTGAGGTCGGGAGTTCAAGACCAGCCTGACCAACATGGAGAAACCCCCGTCTCTACTGAAAATGCAAAATTAGGCGGGCGTGGTGCATGCCTGTAATCTTAGCTACTCGGGAGGCTGAGGGAGGAGAATCGCTTGAACCTGGGAGGCAGAGGTTGTGGTGAGCCAAGATTGTGCCATTGCACTCCAACCTGGGCAACAAAAGCGAAACTCCATCTCAAAAAAAAAAAAGAAAGAAAACATCCCAAGGACTCCTTTTCCTGTCTATCTGCCTCAAATAATTTCTTAATAACTCCTACAACATTCCCCCATGTGGAGATGCCACACTAACTGCTGTTAGGGGGTTTTGGGCGATGACTCCTTCTGGCTACTTCCTGCTGAAAAGGGGCCTTGAATGGGGAACAGCAGCTAGGGCTCCTCCTGGGGTGGATCTAAGGGTCCTCCGAAGAATGGCATGTCCGTGTGTAGTTTACAGCACCATTTGAAGTTTGCTTCAAGGCGAGAAGAAACAATTCGAGGTATAGTATTGTGTATACAGGGTCCAAATATCAATACAAGACATATAAGCAAGAGAGGGCTTAATAAAGGGGTTAACCAATTCGTTAAAGAAGACTGGAATTTAATAAAGAGGGACTGTAGCCACTCAGGACTGAAGCTGACATTTTCCCTGAGCCTGTCAATAACTTTGACATGACTTTTAAGTATCTGTAGCTTTTCCTTTACTTTACTAGAGGTGTTAATCCAAAAGCCAGCTGCCAACCTTCTGAACCCCACTACAAAATCAAAGTAGGAAATAAAAATCACTATAGCAATTGCCATAAGATAATAGTTTTCTGCTTACTTGCACTCCACCCAAGCTTCTCCCCTTCACCCATATACACCCATATCATGAACTCATTGAGAAAAAGTCCTCTCTGCTATTCATTTTTAAATCCCGCAAATCTAAAACAGAATTGGGCAGGTAGTTGGCATTCAATCGGTGTTTCTTAAGTGAATTAACTAAATTGACAAGCCTAGTTTAGATCCATGGCATCACAAAGTCTATCCTCAGAATCCCACACATGCTATCCTGGACACTAAGTTCCAAAAAAGAGCATGTTCACTACATAATTGAGACTGACTACTTTGCCAAATTCAAGCATCATTTCTGATACTTGAGAACATTGCTGTTTCTCAGTCAAAACTGTGTTGCATACTTTACTAATTAGGAACTGTGAAACTATGGCACTCCAGTTACCATTTTGGGGACGAGAGAGAAAAAAACACTAACAAGATTTTTATTTCCTGAACCCCTGAAAGTATCTGTTCCTAGTGCCCATGGCATGGGAGTAGCACATCTATTACGAAGGGCACCGAGTACACTCAAGGGAATAGAACTGATTTTTATTTTGTCACTTACATTTATAGGTATCTATTTATTTATGTTTCTCTGGTTGAATTGCTCTTGAGGAGTTTACAATTTAATGTGTGCTTTCTTCTTTTGTAATTCTCTGAAGTCCCTAGTAGAGTGCTTGGCACATAAAGGATTGTCAATAAACCGTGGCTGCTGGGTAGAGTCACCATGCTAAGTAGGTGGAACAACCCTAAACAAGCATTAATTGCTAGAATTTCTTGAGTCCTGAAAGTAGTCAGTGTCTAAAACCTGGTAAACAGGCTGCTCTGGCCACATCGGTGTTCAGGAATGACTAAACATTTCATTTCTGCAGCCACTGAGTTTGTTTTTTTAAAGTCATCTCCAACAGCAAATAAACATATAGTGACCTTAATCTTTCATTTTGTGACCCACCGGTATATAATAAACAGTAACCATAAGGTAGGCTCAATGGTTAGTAATAGATAGCGTAAGAGCATTCATTCAAAAGGTTGGCACCAAGAGACTCAAGCTGTGGAAAACAGAACTGAATTCTGTGAGTGCCTATTGGTTAGCACAAGTGAGGTTTCAGTGGAGACATTTGCTCTCAACCTCTCGAAATATTAATCTCTTTGCTTTTTAGGTCTTCTTTTGGTTACCATGAGTAAAATCAGAAGCAAATGTGTGGAGTAAAATAAAAATTAGGAACTCTAATTTCTTAAGAATAACTCCCGCATTGTGATTTGATAGGGTCAGGAGTTAGAAGGAAGGATTCAATTTTCAGCAACTCTGAAAGCCTTGCAGCCCACCATGTGTTTCAGCTTGGCCTTGATCTGCAGCCGTCCCTGTTTGCTATGTGACAGACAGCTGTTCCCTCCCGGCTCTCCATGGTCATTCCTCCACCTCACACACCAATCCGTGTTTGAAATGAGGCACTAGCAGGAACTGCAGCCCAACATGAGCAGTAGTCTTTGGCTGGAAGGCTCAATATCAAACCAGGACTGACATCAAAGTGTCTCCCCAAGGAACAGATAAAAAGACAGGCAGAAAACAAAATTTCCTACTATATAAGACTACCAAGAAATAAAGCTTACAATATGCCACAGAAAATCTACTTGTACTTTCTATCATATCTGGTTCTATTTTCAGCTGTTACAGCTCTCCCATCACCTGCTGGCTCTTTCTGAAATAAAGATACCAGGAGACTGAACCTCCGTGTGGCTTATGATTGAGAGCTCCCTGCTAGAGCACACAAATCACACCTTGCTGTGAGACACCATTGCATCTAGCACATGACCGCTGTTTGTAAAATGTCCAGTCCTCATTATCAGGCTCAGCGGTCTCACCACCAGACTTTTAATTAATATTTTAAGCATCTGTGCAGTTCTGCATGCCCATGTGCATGTTTATAACACAACGTCCAGTTTGCTTTCATTTTATATTTTCAGTTTCTGAAAAATGATGATTGAAATGAGGTAGAAAGGATTGTAAAGCCCAACATACAGAAACTTACCTTTTTCCTTAGAATGACTTATTTTATCCTTTGAATGAACTAGAGCCTAGTTAGCCATCTATCGGAAACTGAATAGGGAATGCCTACTGCAACTGGAAATTTGGACTGGTGACCTTCCCTGTTCCTCCCAAATTAGCAATTCTGTGATTGTCATGTGCTGGGCAAATTGCTATTAAAACATTTTTCCAAGAAAATTATCAAGCTCAAAAGCAGCTGATTCATACTGATAACTGCTAATACAATTAGTATATTTTCTGTTTAGACAGGAAGAGAAGGATAGAGAGGAACAATTCCATGGGACTTGAAAGTAGAGAAATCTATTCAGGCAGTGACTGAGTCTGTATCATAGGTTCACATGTGCAAAGCTGTGTTTACATGGCTGAGTTGCAGTTTTCTTTACAGGTCCCATGTTCAGAGCTTTGTAATTCATGCCTAACTTGACATTACTGACTTGAATCTGGGAAGAAATGTTTCTATGAAAAACTGAAATTTATTTTATTAATTTGCTTTAAAGATGAGAAAACTAATACAAAAGCAAAAAACATAAAGATGTTTTTACATTTTAAGAAGCCTCTTTAGCATGTCTAGTTTCACTAACATACCAAATGTGACACTTAAGTCACATTTTCAATTAAGAAAGGAAAAAGGTACATAATCACAGCATTGGCCATCGAAGGGGAGTGCAGAACAAGTCTTGTTGTAAGGACTCCCTCACTCAAAACATTCTTATGCTGGTGAAACCTATGAAAATAAAAAATCTAGGGCAACTTTGAAGAGTGAAGAAATTTTTTTTTTTTTTTGAGATGGAGTCTCGCTCTGTCACCCAGGCTGGAGTCCAGTGGTGCGATCTCGGCTCACTGCAAGCGCTGCCTCCCGGATTCACGCCATTCTCCTGCCTCAGCCTCCCGAGTAGCTGGGACTACAGGCACCCGCCACCATGCCTGGCTAATTTTTTTGTATATTTAGTAGAGACAGGGTTTCACCGTGTTAGCCAGGATGGTCTCAATCTCCTGACCTCGTGATCCGCCTACCTCAGCCTCCCAAAGTGCTGGGATTACAGGCGTGAGCCACCACGCCCGGCCTGTTTTTGAGTTGTTTAATGCAACTAACCAGTCACAGAAGTTGGGGAGAAAAGGGGAACTCTTGCTAACTGCTAGTCCCAAACTTGGAGCAAAGCAAATTTAAAAGATAACTAACTGTATGGACTGTTTATAACAGTCTTGAATGATTTTTAGCACCAGCTGATAGGATCAGCTTCCTCACCCTATAATGATGCTTCTGACTACCTACTCATAGCACAGGTCTTGGACAATTGCCCAGTTGAAAATTATTGCTAAGATAGTCCATTGAGCATTGACAACACATCAGAGACTTTAAAATACATTTTCTGTCATCCAGAAGGGTAAGCGCTTACAGCACCAGAGAGGGTTAAATAATTGATATTATTACTATATCCTATTACACAGATAAGGAAACTGAAGTTCAGAATGATTGCTTAATGTGCCAAAGCCATACTGCAAATATTGACTGATACAGAATTTGAAACTCCATTTGACTGACTCTAAAGCACTTGTGCTTCCCACTACACCAGAAGGCCTTTCAGCCATGTCTTCCTGTTAAAGAAAGAGCTCTGCTCTCCCTTGTTTTGTCACAACTGAGAGGAATGGGTCTGCATTCCTTTGGAGTGCATTGCTCTTAAATTAATATGAGGAGTGGAGACTCCTTTTTTTCTAATTAAAAACAATAACTAAAATATAATAATCCAAACATCAGAAATTAATGTATTAAAACAGTTGTTCATTGAGATATGGAGGGCTTTCTATTGGCAGAATGTTTTGAGGTACAGAAGAGCTGCTTAATTTTTAGTGTCATTTGTTAGTTAGTAGCCCTTAAAGTAAAAACTTTTCAAGTAAAGCTTCATTTGATAATGAGATTAATCAACTACATTGAAAATTGCATTACCACCAAATCACAAACAGGAATCTAGATAACAGCTTCAGAGGGTAGCGTAGTTTTGATGACTTGGGGAAGAATAGAAAGAGCACACTGGGAAAGGGATCAGAATATCAGGAGGATGTGGGATCTACTCTTGACTTTCTGTGGACTATCATAGTCAAATTTCCTAAGTTCAGTACATCTACAGTTTTTGTTCTGTACAATGCACTAAATAATCTCTAGCTCCACCTAGCTATAAATACCTATGATATATTCAACATATCCATGTACTGTATAGAAGTTTTGGTTACAGATCACCTTTGAATAGTATTATTTTTTTAAAAAGAATGATTTGAAAAAGTCATCACTGACACTTTGATTACATCCAGATGTTCCATTGATACTGTATTGTCTAGGTTAAATCAATGAACATTCCCTTTTATGTTTTAGTCTACTCAGAGCTAGACATAATATAAGGTAGACTTACAGTTCCACATGGCTGAGGAGGCCTTACAATCATGGTGGAAGGCCAGGAGAGGCAAGTCACATTTTAGACATAGATGGCAGCAGGCAAAAAAAGAGAATGAGAACCAAGCAAAAGGAGTTTATCCATTTTCTCCATATAAAACCATCAGATCTCGTGAGACGTATTCACTACCACAAGAACAGTATAGGAGAACCACTCCCATGATTCAATTATCTCCCATTGGGTCCCTCCCACAGCATGAGGGAATTATGGGAGTTACAATTCAAGATGAGATTTGGGTAGGGACACAGCCAAACCATAAGTCCTAACATTTCAAAACCAATCATGCCTTCCCAACAGTCTCCCAAAGTCTTAACTTATTTCAGCATTAACTCAAAAGTCCACAGTCCAATGTCTCATCTAAGACAAGGCAAGTCCCTTCTGCCTATGAGCCTGTAAAATCAAAAGCAAGTTTGTTACTTCCTAGATACAAGTGGAGTACAGGCATTGGGTAAATACAGCCATCCCAAATGGGAGAAATCGGCCAAAACAAGGGGGCTGCAGGCCCTATGTAAGTCCAAAATCCAGCAGGGAAAAATCTTCCAAAATGATCTCCTTTGACTCCATGTCTCACACCCAGGTCATGTTGATGTAAGAGGTGGGTTCCCATTGTCTTGGGCAGCTCCACCCCTGTGGCTTTGCAGGGTATAGCCTGGCTGTTTTCACTGGCTGGTGTTGAGTGTCTGTGGATTTTCCAGGTGCACAATGCAAGCTGTCCATGGATCTACCATTCTGGGATCTGGAAGACAGTGGCCCTCTTCTCATAGCTCCACTAGGCAGTGCCACAGTAGGGATTCTGTGTGGGGGCTCCAACCCCACATTTTCCTTCCACACTGCCCTAGCAGAGGTTCTCCATGAGGGCCCTGCCCCTGCAGCAAACTTCTGCCTGGGCATCCAGGCATTTCCATACATCCTCTGAAATCTAGGCAAAGGTTCCCAAACCTCAATTCTTGACTTCTGTGCACCCTCAGGCTCAATACCATGTGGAAGCTGCCAAGGCTTGGGGGCTTGCACCTTCTGAAACCACAGCCCTAGTTATTCACCTTGGTCCCTTTCAGTCATAGCTGGGCCAGCTAGGACACAGGGCACCAAGTCCCTAGCCTGCACACAGCAGAGGGACCTTGGCCCAGCCCATAAAACCATTTTTTCCTCCTAGATCTCTGGGCCTGTAATGGGAGGAGCTGCAGTGAAAACCTGTGACATGCCCTGGAGACATTTTCCCCATTGTCTTGTGGATTAATTTGGCTCCTTGTTACTTATGCAAATATCTCCAGCCAGCTTGAATTTCTCATCAGAAAATGGGATTTTCTTTTCTATTGCATTGTCAGGCTGTAAATTTTCTGAACTTTTATGCTGTTTCTCTTTTAAAACTGAATGGTTTTATAGCACCTAAGTCTCCTCTTGAATGCTTTGCTGCTTAGAAATTTCTTCTATCAGATACCCTAAATCATCTCTCTCAAGTTCAAAGTTCCACAAATCTCTAGGGTAGGGGCAAAATGCTGCCAGTCTCTTTGCTGAAACATAACAAGAGTCACCTTTCTTCCAGTTCCCAACAAGTTCCTCATCTCCATATGAGACCACCCCAGCCTGGATTTCATTGTCCATATCACTATCAACATTTTGGTCAAAGCCATTCAACAAGTCTCTAGGAAGTTCCACACTTTCCCACATTTTCCTGTCTTCTTCTTAGCCCTCCAAACTGTCCCAGCCTCTGCCTGTTGCCCAGTTCCAAAGCCACTTCCACATTTTGGGGTATCTTTTCAGCAGTGCCCCACTCTACTGGTACCAATTTACCGTATTAATCTGTTTTCACACTGCTAATAAAGACATACCTGAGACTGGGTAATTTACACAGGAAAAAAGGTTTAATGGACTCACAGTTCCACATGCTTGAGGAGACCTCACAATCATGGTGGAAGGCAAGGAAAAGCAAGTGACATCTTACATGGATGGCAGTAGGCAAAAAGAGAGAATGAGAACCATGCAAGGGGTTTCTCCTCATAAAACCATCAGACTTCACTGTGAGTTATTTACGACCACGAGAACAGTATGGGGAAACCGCCCACATGATTCAAGTATCTCCCATTACTGGGCCCCTCCCACAACATGAGGGAATTATGGGAGTTACAGGTCAAGATGAGATTTGGGTGGGGACACAGCCAAACCGTATCAGGTGGAATAGAAGCCACTTCAAAATTAATGAACTAACTGTCAAGGCTATCTGTGGAGACCCTGCTCACTGCTACCTCTCTTTCTACTTCCCACATACCCACCAGAGAAAAATATATTGGCTTCATAATTAAGGGACATTCTATAAAGTACCTGGCTTGTACTCTTCAAAAATGCCAAAGTCAAAAAAAAAGAGAACATGGCTGAGGTGCAAAGGATGCAACCATGGGTCTCCTGGAGCTGTTCCTAGTGGAGAACTTCAAGTCATGGCAGGGCTGCCAGGCCATCAGCCCCTTCAGGAGGTTCACCTGCATTGTTGGCCCCAGTGGCTCTGGCAGTTATCTTTACCTTTTTTGGTAAATGTTCATTTCATCTGATGCACAGTTCAAATTCAGATTTCCTCAATTAACTTCAAAATGTTCTTTGAACACTTATACATTGTTGGTGGGAAAGTAAATTAGTTCAGCCACTATGGAAAGCAGTTTGGAGATTTCTCAGAGAACTTAAAACAGAGCTACCATTCAACCCAGTAATTTCATTACTGCATATATACCCAAAGGAAAATAAATCATTCTACCAAAAAAGACATGTGTACTTGTATGTTCATCATCACAGCACTATTCACAATAGAAGAGACATGGAGTCAACCTAGATGCCCATCAATGGAGGACTGGATAAAGAAAATGTAGTACATATGCATGAGGGAATATTATACAGCCACAAGGGAAAACAAAATCATGTCCTTTGCAACAACATGGATGCAACTAGAGGCCATTATCCTAAGCAGATTAATACAGAAACAGAAAACCTAATACCACATGTTCTCATTTATAAGTGGGAGCTAAGCACTGGGTACACATGGACATAAGATGGTAAACTACTAAGGCAGGAGGCAGGGAGAGAGGGAAGGGCAGAAAAGTTACCTACCAGGTACTCTGCTCACTACCTGGGTGACGGGATCACTTGTACCCCAAACCTCAATGTCACACAACATACCCATGTGACAAACCTGCACATATACCACCCCCCCGAATTTAAATAAATTTGAAATTATTTTTTTTTAAAAGAAAGGTTAAGGAAATTATTGCAGATAAAGGAGAATAGAGAAACTTGATAATTAAATGGAACATATGCTGCTCAATTGAATCTTGGACTAGAGGAAAATAGCAATATAAAACATACAAAGCACACTGTTAATAATTTTTAAAAATTTAAATATGGATGGTAGGTTAAATAATAACACAAAATCAATGATAAATTTCCTGAGCATTTTCTGCTGCACTTAAATTATGTAAGAACTCCTTGTGCTTAGTAAATACACACTGAAGTATTTAGGGGTAAAGCAACATGATATCTCTAATGTACTCTCAGACTGGTTGCGGTGGTACACATCTATAATCCCAGCACTTTGTGAGGCCAAGGCAGGAAGACTGCTTGAGGCTAGGAGTTCAAGACCAGCCTGAGCAGCATGGTGAGATCCTGTCTCTTAAAATAAAGTAAAATAAAATGAAATAACATACTCTGAAATGGTTCAGGAAAAAATACATATGAATATATATTTGTATATATGGAGTTATTTTTATATATATAATATATGTGTGTAGATGTATATATACATTTACAGAGAGAGAGAGCTAATTATAAAAACAAATGAAACAAAACATAAATTATTGGTAAATCTGGGCAATAGGTGTATGAGAGTTCCTTGACTATGCCTGTAGCTTTTTAGTAAGTTCAAAATTCATTTAAAATAAAATTATCAAACACCATTGACTCAGAACAAACTTTTTATAAACTACACTATTAACTACTTTATGGGTAAATATCTATTGTCCTATATGCCCAACCAACGCACCATCCCAATATATCCTATCTTCTGTGAATAATATCCTCCTGTGTTTTTAACCTGCTCCTTCTCTTCCTCCCTTTATCTCGAACTTAGAATACTTTATCCCCTATTCTAGCCACGTGAATGCCATGTCCTTACAAGACATGGCTACAGCTCCTTGGCCTATGGGTAAACACTCAACCTAAGATGAGCCAATCTAACAATTTCTCCATGATTTTACACTGGGTTACAAAGGAAACCCAAACTTGTTATTCTTTGGTGGTTGTCCTTGTCTGGATTGTCTCAAAATCTCACTCTGAAACAAGGATTTGGATTCCATCAGTTTAGTTGGGAGCTGATCCCAGGAAACATGATAAGAGAGTGTGGAAGTGAAAAAGGGAAAGGAGAAAGCAATAATAAAAAGATATTCAGTCCTGCTGAGCACCCTCTAAGAGGCCTATAGAACAAAACTCATAATGCTCTCCCTGCAGTATAAGGAAACGTATTTATGCACACATTCCCATCATCTGTGGCTGAGTGTTACTCCTGGGCCTATTAACCACCTGCCACTTTTGTCCTACCAACCCAGCCCATTTACCCCAGCCCCCAGCCAGAGAATGTCCTCAGGCAGAAAGATGTAGGTGCTTGAGGTAGGAGGCCTGGGACCCATAGATGAACAATTCTCCAACAGCAAGTGACCTCAGAGATGGGCCGAGGGCACATGTTTAGAGCAGCAGTAGTGTCTGGAACAGTGGTTAGCTGCCCAGTGGAAGATTCGGGCAATTGTCAGTGGGCCATGCTTCCTGCCACATGGAGGAATCTGGTCTACAGTGACAGGGAAGGAGACTTGCAGAGAAAGAAACAAAGACCAAGGTGCTGACAGCAATTGAAAACCTCGTTCCAATTTTTCTTGAGGCCCAAGCCACAGCTTTGCCTGTTCAACCTTTTCTTGGAATCAGTGAGTAAATAAAATCACCTTCATATCTCAACAAATTTGAGTTGAGTTCCTGTCACATAACCAAAAGCAATGTATTAAACTTAATATATTGTCATCAACATCCCTGTGATGAGATTCCAGTACTGTCACCCTAAAACCCCATCGTATAAATATGATCAATATAGAGTAACAATTATAAAAACTTCACCTCTAACCTCCGTATTTTTCTCAGTAGCAAGGTTTTCTTTTACTTATTTTTAAGTTGGGACCATTTTTAAATTGCCTCAAATATGTTCTTTATTTATCCACGGCTACATATATCTTTTTACAACCAAAACTAATCAGACTTGGTAAAACATTCTCCATCTATCTTGAGGATAATTTTGTGGAAGAAGTATTAAAAAAGTATCTGTTTTTAGAAAGGACTTGACATTTTTTAAAGAAATGTGTTTACTGGGTATAAATTTTACACTAACTGAAAAAATGTCTGGTGGTAAAAGAAAACTAAAAGGAAGTGAAATACAATTCAGCCTAGAAAAACAACTCAAATAATTTATTTTGGGGGCAGGAAACAAAAACATATTTATTTCCTGATCCTGAAAATACAGCCGTGTTTTGAGACCAAGGAAGATGGATGATTTTAATGTGTAGCTAAGTTGAAAAAAATGAAAAAGAAAAAAATCAAGATATATGCAACACACACACTTACTTTATAGACAACCCATTAAGAAACAGTCCCCAGCACACATTTTTACATTTCTCGTAAGATTTTGGAATTTGTGCTGCAAAAGCATACGTGGAATATATGCAAGTTAAGACACAGTCGCATCAATAGCACAGGAATGCACACCATGGGGTGACAGTCATCACCAGGTTCTCCGTATTTCCCACAGGGGCTATTTAACAATGAAGAGTCTATTGTTCAGGCTCATTTTTCCTTCCTAGAATAATATTTCAAATGATTATACAGGATATTTTAGTATATAAGAAATACCCTAAAAGCAATAATTGTAGATAGTAACAGTTTAAACAAGAAACTCTGTTTCATGAGGTTTTCACAGACCAGTCATTCTCTTTCCTTTTTAATTTGCTTCTCGTCTATTTCATTATGGCTGTATTTACACAAACAAGAAATTGAGAGTTTAATTTTGAAAATACGAAATAGCCTTACTAGATTACTTACATCAAAGCAATCATCTGAATAAAATTTATTTTGAAAGGCAACTCAAAAGCAAGTTGTTTTCCTGAATTATCTCGAGAGCTCTCAAATGTGTAATTCAGTGGTCCCCAGTCCCCGAGCCACGGACGGGTGCTAGTCCATGACCTTTTAGGAACCGGGCCGCACAGCAGGAGGTGAGCAGCGGGCGGGGCAGTATGACGGCCTGAGTTCCGCCTCCTGTCAGATCAGTGGCGGCACTGGATTCTCACAGGAGCGCGGACCCTATTGTGAACTTGCACATGCGGGGATCTACGCTGCGAGCTCCTTATGAGAATCTAACTAATGCCTGATGATCTGAGGCGGAACAGTTTCATCCTGAAACACCACGCCCCACACACCCTCCCCACGGAAAAATTGTCTTCCGCGAAACTGGTCCCTGGTGCCTAAAAGGTTGGGGTCTGTTGGAATTCATTGTGTCAGAAGAGATATAGCCTGAATATAATTTTTACTATAGTATTCTTTGAATATAGTGAATGATAAAAGTTAATGCCTACCTCTTATTTTATAGACAGCCAGTGCAAACTTGGTTCTCATTTCTTTTCTTTATTTTCCATTTCTTGGTGCAAGATATCTAGAGTTTCTGTCGGAAAACAGTATACAGTGGTGATAAACACAGGAGTTCTAGAATCACAGTAATTCACCCCCTATACGCCTCAGTTTTCACATCAATAAAACCGGGATCTTAAGAGTACTTTGATTTATAAAGTTGTAGTAAGGACCAAATAAGATACATCTAGTAAAACACTTAGAAAGTATTTGAAAACAGGATCTTGAAGAAATATTTATACACCCGTATTCATAGCAGCATTATTCACAATAGCCAAAGGTGGAAGCAACCCAATGTTTATCAACAGATAAATGGATTTAAAAAAGAATGTACGTGGTATACACATAGGATGAAATATTGTTCAGTCCTAAAAAGGAAGGAGGCTGAGTGGGGTGGCTCATGCCTGTAATCCCAGCACTTTGGGAGGCCGAGATGGGAGGATCGCATGAGGCCAGGAGTTTGAAACCAGCCTGGTCAACATAGTGAGACCATATCTCTTAAAAACAAACAAATAAGCAAACCCCACAGAAATGGTGAGATTTCTCTTGTCCAGGCACACTGGCTCTTGCCTGTAATCCCAGCATTTGAGAGGCTGAAGCAGATGGATCACTTGAGGTAAAGACTTCAAGACCAGCCTGGCCAACATGGTGAAACCCCATCTCTACTAAAAATACAAAAATTAGCGGGGCGTGGTGGCACATGCCTGTAATCCCAACTACTTGGGAGGCTGAGGCAGGAGAATCACTTGAACCCAGGAGGTAGATGTTTCAGTGAGCCAAGATCGCACCACAGCACTCCAGGAAAAAAAAAAAAGAAGAAGAAGAAGAAGGAAATTCTGATGCATGCTACAGCATAGATGGCATAGATGAAACTTGAGAACATTCTGCTAAATTAAATAAGCCAGTCACAAAAAGACAAATACTATATGACTTCACTTATAAAAAGTTACCTACAATAGTCAAACTCACAGATAGAAAAGAGAATGGTAGTTGTCAGGGGACAGGGAATAGAAAGCTATTGTTTAATGGGCAGAGATATGTTTTACAAGATGAAAAATTCTGGAGATTAGTTGCATAACGTTGTATTTATACTTAACACTATTGAATTATACACATAAAAGTGGCTAAGATGGTCAATTTTATGTGTATTTTACCACAATAAAAAAGAAAAAACTGGAAAACAATTTTTTAATAAGATTTTATTTTACCTTCAAACAAAATCAACTCCCCACTTGTGGCATAAAGAGCTTCAGTAGAAAAAAGCTATTGTTTTTCTCCTTGTTTTTGAAATTTTCTGATTCAGGATCAGGCTCTTTATATGTCCTATAATATCAGGTAGATATTTAACAAATATAGTAGCAAGCCTCTGGGTTCAAATGGAAGCAAGCAATTAACTTTTTTCTAGGGTTCTTCAGGGGGCCCTGGGTGGGGACAAGTCCTGTGAGAAAGGAAGTACCTGAAATTAGATATGCAAATACAGATCACAAGCACAAGTGGTGTATTCTCCGCGCTGCGGGGTGGCACTATAAAAACTGGCAGCCAACCTGTTAACTGTTTATGTAAATAAGGAAGGCTACTACCGATTCTGGTTCTTGGTCCAGCAGTAGGTCACTGTAAACTCTCCACACAAACTCTCCATAACAAAAAGAGTAAAAAGAATAAGAAGTGGCCACATTCAAGTACAAGAAGAATAAATAATATTCACCAGACCTTTGGTATTCAAAGCTCACATCAACTATTCTGACAGCAGGGGTATGCCAGGAGCTACAGTGATACTGAGTCGTATAATATGACACAAAGAACACAATAAAGTAACCTAACCATTGGGGAAGGGGCTATAAATTCCAAATAGCTTGGAGTAAACTTAACAAGAAATATGCAGTGTTGACATAAAGAAAAATATAAATTTTATTGGATAATCTAAAAGAAGTTCTAAATAAATGGAGCAAAATACCTTGTTCTCAGATGAAAATAATTGATGTTTTAAAATTTCAAATCTTCCAAATTTCATTTATAAATGTAATATAATTCCATTCAAAATTCTAACTCCAAAATTATGTAACAAAAGAATAAATAGAGGAATTTAAACTATTAGGCAAAATGTGTAGACAACTTAATTCTGGCATGATACTAGACAGATCAGTGAAAAAGATTCCAAATCCAGTGACACATCCAAAATACATACAAATTTAAAATTAGTCAAGTGCCTTTTTAATCAATAGAGAAAACCTAGATTTTCAATAAATAACTGGTTTAAAATTTTGTTAATTCTGAAAAAAGTTAGATTCCTTACCTAATACCACGTTATCATATATTTGTGTATTTCCTCTGTGATTTCAATCACATATGGTGAGAATGCGATCAATGCCTCTCTTGTGTAAATTTTTTTTAAAAGATAAAAAGAGAAATCAGATGACCAATATAACTCTGAAAAAACATTCAACTCATTATAATTTAAAGGTACAAATTAAAATAATGAGATATGAATTTAGCCCATCAAATTGGCATTTTAAAAAATGATAGCACAAATGCCAATGAGAGTTCAAAGAAGGGGGCATTTCCATTAACTGCAGGTGAGAATGCAAATTGGTATAATCGTCTAAGGAGCAATTTGGCAGTATGCTTTCAAAAAATTTTTTTAACAAGTTCAGACCTTTTTACCCAGTTTCCACTTGCGAAATATGTTTAAAAAATATTGAGGACTTCAATATCTATAAATATTGTGGACTTTGTAACCTCAAATTCTTCCTCCTGGAAAACAACCAATAAAGTTCTTTTTAAAATGCTGGGGAAAAGAAGAATGAGGAGGAGGAGGAGAAGAGAAAGAGGGAGAGAGTGGGAGGAGAGAAGGAACAGTAAGAGTCAGAGGAAGTGGGGAGGCGGTGCAGAGAGAAACATAAAACAGAACAAATAAGTGTGTGAGCTAAAACTTCAGCAGGAGAGAAAAGATTTATTCTCAAACCTTTCCTCAAACCCTCCCACCCCCCACCAAAGTCTAGCATTGTTACCAGTTTCTTGTGCACACTTACAAAGAGTCTATGTTTATAATTGCAACTATGCATTTGTAGACTCTTAAAATCCATATGGTAGCATACTATTCTGCACCTTGCTTTTTTCCACTCAAAATGAAATGATTTCATTCTTACACAAACAGAACTTTCCTGTTCTTTTTTACTTTTTAACCAATTCACAGCACTCCATTTAATGGCTGAGCTATAATTATTTAACCAATGTCCTATGGACAGGCATTTAGATTATTGCCAATCTTCATTTTAAATAAAGCATCTGGTGGCTGTTACCATTCCCTGGCATTCTTTGGCTTGTAGCCACATCACTCCAATCTTTGCCTCCACATTCACAATGACTTTTCTCCTGTGTCTGTCTTCTCTTCTGCATGTCTCTTATAAGGATACCTGTCATTGGATTTGGTCTCCATCTGGATAATCCAGGATAATCTAATGTCAACATCTTTAAATATGCAAAGACCCCCTTTTTTTTTTTTTTCAAATAACTTAGCAGTCATAGGATCTGGGGATTAGAAAGTAGAATATCTTCTTTGGCACCACCATTCAGGCCATTACAGATGTAAAGTGGTTATGTTGAGTAGACAATGAGGTATATGAGATTAGAATTCAGGAAAGTGATCTGAGTTGTAAATATGTAAATTTGGAGTTACCATCTTATAGATGTTTTTAAGCTATGAAACTGAAGGAAATCACTTACGAAGAAAAGGAAACTCATAGGGAACATACCTCGGGGCCCGATGGAATTTAGAGGCCAGAAAAACAATAAGAACCCAATAAAGAAAAGAGAAAATATATGGCCCACGACAGAGAAACTTGTCTGTTTTGATCACAGACAAAACAGACTGTTTTGTCTTTATTTTAAATGGCTCCCAGCATCTAGAAAACACTTCAAAAAATATTTCTCAAATAATTATTTTTGATTGGATGGCCAGTGAGGTAAGAAAAACAAAACAAAACAAACAAACAAAAAACTAGACAAGTGTGGAATCCCAGATTTCAAGGGAAGAAGGTTATTTTCAAAAAGGGACCCTTCCTTTTCTGGTTGCAGAGCTGCACAGTAGGCACTCTTGTCCTCACCAGCAGCCTTGCTGTCCAAGGGCCCTCTGCAGTCTGTGTGGGTCTTGGTGCACCGCAAACAGGCCAACACTTTCAACAAGGTGAATGGATGGCTCTGGAAATGACTGAGCCAAGCACACTGCAACAGAAGCAGAATCTGTTCTGCTTCTGGACAAAGACCGATTCACTGGTATGCCCATGGGTCAAATGGCCTAGATTTACAAAATCTGCCAGTTGATCTCCAAAGCCTATTACCAGAAAAACATGGATGAGGCTTCCAAGAAGGCGACTGAAGACATCCTCACCCAGTATGATCAGCCCCTACTGCCAGCTGACTCCCCTCATTGCAAATCCAAGAAATTCAGAGGCCCCAGTGGCTGTGTTGGCCACCAGAAATCTTACCAATAAGCCCTCCATGAGAAACAGGGAAACAGGGTTCACTTTTATATTAAACAATGATTGTGGGATTTTAAGGTTTAAAAAAAGGGGAAAGGAGGGACTCTTTCAGGTTAAGATGATGTGAACATAGACACCTATTTTTATCCTTCCTAAAAACCCACGGAAGTATAATAAATGAGTTTTGTTTTATACCTAAACCTACTAGTGTAAGGAAAATAGTAAAGGATACAGCAGCAACAAAATTTTGGAAGTTGGCAAGCTAACCAATGTGTGATAACTGATTTAACACTCCTGAGAAATCCACATCCCTAGCTGGCAACAAGGAAAGTTCAAAACCAACATAATTTGCACCATAGTCCTCAAAACGATCAGAAACTGGCAACACCGGAAAAATCTAAAACTGAGTGTAAAAGCAGGTTTCTAAATAAGGAGATGTGGGTAAAGTTGTTTGAGAAGCAGTTAGATTCCCAAATCCCCGACCCCAACCTAGAGGAAACAGGGGAGGGATATCTTGAGACTAGGCATCTGGTGATCCCACATCTAGTGATAAATGCAGGCAGCACGAGTCTTCTTCCCCAATCCGACTCCCAGAATGGTGGCAGCCAGACCTTTATCCTCCAGAAGGGAAAGAGAAAAACCTCTTTTCTGCAGAATCTGACCTGCTCAAGAGCAAGACCTGGATACTAACTGTAGAGGTTCTTCTACAAATGGCCCAGCCAGATTCCACTTCGGTGAAGCTCAAGGTTAAGTCTTTCCCACAGGCTCAGTGTACCCATCAGTTTTTCAGTCTCACACTTTACTGATCATGAGCAGAGAGCAAAGGAATTAGAAGCCCAATGAAGAAAGCCTCTTTCAACAAGATAGAACCCAAAATAAGCAAACGAAAAAAGGCAACTTTGGAGGAGAGAGAAGCTTCAAAAATATGTTATCAAAAAGAAAAAGAGAGAATATATTGCATCCATGAAACAAAAACAAGATGCCATAAAAAAGAAACATTCAGAGAATTAGAAAAGTACTCTAAGACATTAAAATATAATAACAGAAATGGAAACTGTTATAGGTGGAGAAAGTTGAGAATATCTGTCAGAAAAGTGGAACAAAAAATCAAAGTGATGAAAAAGAGAAAGGAAAGAAAGTTAGAGGACTATTCTAAGAGGTCCAACATCTGAGTAATGGGGCAAAGAAATCATCAATGAAACAATTCAAGAACACTTCTTGGAAGCAAAGAACATGAGATTACAGATAGAAAAGTTCCACAGAAAAACAGGCACAATGGACATATCTGAAAATTTCAGAAGTCTAAGAAGAAAAATAATCTCCTAAACTTTCAGAGAGAATAAAACAAATTACATGCAAAGGATTGGAAATATGATCCTTTATCTTTTTTAGAGACAAACACTGAATATTTACAATAAAACAGGGTAATTCTGGATTTTGATTTATAATAATTAAAAGTTGGCCATGCATGGTGGCTCACACCTGTAATCCCAACACTTTGGCAGGCCGAGGTGAGCAGATCGCTTTAGCCCAGGAGTTTGAGACCAGCATGGGCCACCTGGTGAAACCCCATCTCTACAGAAAATTAGCCAGGCGTGGTGGTGCACAACTGTAATCCCAACTACTCAGGAGTCTGAGGTGGGAGGATCCCTTGACACCAGGAGTTCAAAGCTACAATGAACCATGATCACACCACTACACTCCAGCCTGAGTGACAGAGCCAGACCCTGCCTCAAAAAAGGAAGTAAATAAACAAATAAAATAAAATAATTAAAAGGTCAGAAGTGGGGGATATGCTGTAGAGGCAATACAATTGCCTATAAATTGACAATTGTGGAGTTATGGTTACATGGAAATTCATTATATTATATATTCGTCATATAATTCTCTTTGAACATATTTTAAATTTTCTATAATACAGATTTCTTTTTATAAACAAAGAAGGAACGATAGGAATGATTTCGATTTCTTAGCAACACTGGAAGCAAGAAGACAATGAAGCAATGGTTTCAAAATCCTGAAAGAAAACTCTTTCCAAAGTAGAATTCTATACCGAGACAAACTGTAAATCAAGTGCAAGGGAAGTGCCCAAGTAGATGAATTGGCGTTAGCTGAATCAATGACTGTTCATTCATTTCTCTTGGAAGTAAGACAGAGTATTTGGATACTGAAACAAGTAGGTCTGTATATTTGATCATGGAAATAGGAGGTATTTCTCTTTAATGTGCTTCTGATAGCTTTACTTTGAGGAGCTCATAATCTAATGGAGCATATGGACATATAAACAGGTAATGTTTATGTGTACCAAAACAAAATATACCAAGTTCTCCAGTAGAGCTATGTCTAGCAGCTTATGGGACTCCAGCTTTGTGGCTCAAGAAAGGATTTATGGAGCAAGTAATGCCTGAGATGAGCCTTAAAGAATGTGTAGTAGTTACACAAATAAAGAAGGAAAGAAAAAGCATTCAAGTTGGTGAAATCACCATTAATAAAGGCACAAAGGAATGAAACATCATGGTGTATATAGAATACTAGCACAGAACCAAACATAAGGCTGGGCCCCGTGGTTCATGCCTGTAATCCCAGCACTTTGGGAGGCCAAGGCAGGAGGACCACTTGAGGCCAGGAGTTCAACACCAGCCTTAGCAAGATAGTAAAACCTCGTCTCTACAAATATATATTTTTAAAAAACTAGCTGGGTGTGGTGGCAAGTGCCTGTGGTCCTAGCTTCTCAAGAGGCTGAGGCGGGAGGATCGCTTGAGCCCCAGCAGTCAAGGCTGCAGTGAGCTGTGATCATGCCACTGCACTGCAGCCTGGGCAACAATAATGCTTATTGGCATGGACCTGGCATATCTAGTGTGACTAGAGATCATAGATGAAATTAGAAAGTATTATGCAGTTATTTGTAATCTGAGTGTTGGGTTTATTGTCATGAAACAGCAGAGTCAAGAAACAAGATGCTGGCTGGGTGTGGTGGCTCACATCTGTAATCCCAACACTCTGGGAGACCGGGACTGGCGAATCACTCGAGGTCAGGAATTTGAGACCAGCCTGGCCAACATGGCGAAACTCGATCTCTACTAAAAATACAAAAATTAGCCAGGCATGGTGGCACGTGCCTGTAATCCCAGCTACTCAGGAGGCTAAAGCAGGAGAATTGCTTGAACCTGGGAGGCGGAGGTTGCAATTAGCCAAGATCTCGCCACTGGCACTCCAGCCTGGTAACAGAGCGAGACTCCAGAAAAAAGAAGGGAAGGGAAGGGAAGGGAAGGGGAGAGGAGGGGAGGGGA
>NW_012115644.1:3697687-3702431 GCF_000951035.1 Colobus angolensis palliatus
GAAGGAAGGAAGGAAGGAAGGAAGGAAGGAAGGAAAGAGAAAGAATGAAAGGTGCTGAAAACTGTATTCTGCAGTAGGAGTTAAGGATCTAGAAAGTTTAGGAAACAACGGAGATGGTAAGTTCTTTAGCATCTTAAATGTTTCTCGTACCAATGGGCTTCTACACTCAGTCTTAGGAATAGTCTGGTTGGCTCACAGTTCACAAATGTTTTTTTACTAAGGTTGAATTTAGCCGTGGCTTATATATCACTTATTTAATTCAGCAATGTTTATCATCATTTATTCATTTGCCATTTGATTCTACAAAAAATTTTAAGCACCTATTTGTATAGACATTGTTGACATAAAACAGTCTTTGTGGTGTCTGTAGTCCAATGAGAGAGGCAGATGCTAAAGAAATATAGGCACACTTAATACATAAAAGGCACTTTTATGTGGCACAGAGTCCCTGCCATATGACCCAACCAGAAGGTTCAAGTATTTCAGTACAATTGAGGTCAACTTCAATGTTAAAAATACTTCCTAAGTACAACAGTAATTTTTAGTGCATATTATATACATGGGCCAAGAAAGAAAAACCCTAATTTGATCTTTATATTTGTTAATTTTTAATGAAAATACTAATTACTCCTTACCCATTTCTGTAAAACTCTAAATTTTTATTCGTGATGAGTCCAGGTCTATTGGATAGATGTTCAGCATTAGTACAATGACAGAACATTTTACAGGGAAAGTATAAGAACATACAGATTCATTTTCTTTTAAGTTTGAAAAAGGGAGTCTTTGACTCAAATGGAGCTTCTGTTTGGTGAATTAATGGGTCATCATAACCAAATAATTGTAAGTCACAATTTAACTGAAAACCAGAGGGTAAAAATAGCAAAGACCAAACATATAATATCCTTCCTTCTTCATCTTTGCTTCTGAAAGGTGTGTCTTTCCTGAACTATGAATCACTGCCACAGACTTTGCAAATTTTTTCCATAAGAGGGAAGTACCAGAGCAGCAGTAATGTTCTCATCATCGGCTTCGCTGCTTTGGAGGGAAGAGGGGCACAGTCTACAACTTGGATAACTCTCATTCCCCACAGGTTGCATAAAAAGGAAACTATTAAAACATAAATATTCTGCATTGTTTCACATTACCTTTACACAATAACTGTGATGACTATACTAACAGCAGGCGGGATCTTATTGCCTCCTTTCTTCTTAAACTTGAGTCTTGGGTATCATCATAATCAACATTATAAAGCTTCCAACATCTCAATCTTAAAAAGTAAATGAAAGCATGGTCCATAAAATTTACAGCTTATGCTTAGTATTTTGGCAACCATTGCTACTCCATAGGCCTGAAAGTAAAATAAATAGGGCTTGAATTTTGAGTCAAAATCAAAATTAAGGTTTTCTTTTTCTTTTATGACTTGGCTTGCTACATAATTCTGATTGCTACAGAAAAAATTCTGAAAAATTTTTGGTAAAATTCTGCTTGCTAAAAATTTTTTACCAAATTCCCAGATTAATAATTGTTATCTTAGCCAAAACTTTTTCAACATTGTTAAAACATAAAATCTCACTCTCTCTGTGTGTGTATGTATATATAGATGCACACAGACTTTATTTATAATTTTTGCATGCCCTAAAATTTCTGTTTATATATTCTTTCTGATTGTTTTTCCAAAAAATTAACACCCACATTGACTTATTAGCTTCTCTCCTAAGATAGTTTTCTTTCCATATATGAAACAAAGTTGAAAAAAATAGCTTATTTTACGTCATATAGTAATAAGTATCACATATGTTCTTCTTTGTCTTCTCAATAACAATTGCTTGAACAATGATGATAATGAATTTGTGGGTGGGATTATTATTACTTTGTACTTCTTTACCCTCTTTTGTATAATTCAGGCTACAATGTACTTCTTTACCCTCTTTTGTGTAATTCAGGTACAGCAGCACCACATAGTGGACATTTTGGTACTTCTCTGTGAAGAATCATTTCACTTACCTTCAAAGTAGGAATCTGGTTTGCTTTAAGGAATGCAATTTGTGTGGATATTGCTGATGATTATCTCTCTTAATATTGCTCTGGTGAGCAAATGTGAAGTTACAGATTTCACCTAATATAAGAATAATATTCCACTTTGGGAGGCCGAGACGGGCGGATCACGAGGTCAGGACATCGAGACCATCTTGGCTAACACGGTGAAACCCCGTCTCTACTAAAAAATACAAAATACTAGCCGGGCGAGGTGGTGGGCGCCTGTAGTCCCAGCTACTCCGGAGGCTGAGGCAGGAGAATGGCGTAAACCCGGGAGGCGGAGCTTGCAATGAGCTGAGATCCGGCCACTGCACTCCAGCCGGGGTGACAGAGTGAGACTCCGTCTCAAGAAAAAAAAAAAAAAGGAATAATATTCAGTCTAAAAAAAAAAAAAAAGGAATAATATTCAGCCTCACAGTTATTGTGAAAAGATAAAAGAGAAGTATTTTAAAATAAGTGTGAAGATACACATAAATCTGTGTTTCTAATTTACTATGTAATACTAATTATATCCTAAAGTAGACTTTGTAAGGGAAGCAAAACCAATGCTTCGATTTTTAGTAATAATAATTCTTAGAGTAAGCCATTCATCCTCATCCACATTCCTACATATCTATAGAAAGATGCCTAATAGAGGTAATTGTTGCTGTTGTGATTAAATCAAGGCACAAAGAAAAAAATAATGATATATGCTATCCCAGGAGTTGATACGTAAATCCAGTTAACAAAGAGAAAAGTTATGCTAATATTAACATTCTCATTTTCTTTTGCCACAGTAAGTTTGGATTTGTCAGACATCAATTAAAATCAGCATGGGAGCATGGATTTTACACATTCATGGAGAAACCTAAAGAGCTGCCATCTAAATGCAATAATACAGTATTTACTATTGTTCTAAGACTCACACCACTTTTTGTCCCAGAATAATTTATCCTCCCTGACTCAGAGTATAACTCCCTGGCTAGATTGGATCAGAAACAAATTGACAACACAGAGAGGAAGCATTGTGTAGAAGGGACAACTCACCCCCAGCCGCAGGCTTTAGGGGCTTCACCCAGTTTGTTCATAGAATCAGACTCACTGGAAATATTCAGGACTTAGAATGGTGCAAGGTGAAAAGGAGGAAAGGGAGTCATTTGCAAAAGATAAAAAAACACAGTCACTTCCACAGAGTTCAATCATGCAATTACTTGTTGAATTAACCAGACATTTCTCAGTTAACGTCTACATACAAAGCACTGATCCAGGCACTATGGACTATATAGCAGGAGTTGGCAAACTGCAACTAGTATGTGGCCTGTTTTTCTACAGCCTGTGAGCTGGGGATGAATTTACATTTTAAAAGATTGTTTAAAAAGGAGACAGAGAGAATAAAGAGTATGTGACAGAGATATTTTGCCAGCAAAACCTAAAATACTGACTATCTTGTCTTTTACAGAAAAAGTTTGCTGACCCCTGCCATCGACAGAGATTTAACACTCAATAAAGTTAGAGTCTGGAAAGGATACTAAAACAATAACAATAGAACAAACTCAACAACTTGTAACTTTCAGTCACTTACTGTGTGTTCAGAACTGGGTTAAGGCTGGTTGTGATGAGTGATACCTGCCATCTCAGCACTTTGGGAGGCCCAGGCCGGAGCATTGCTTGAGCCCAGGAGTTTGAGACTAGCCTGAGCAATATAACAAGACCCCATTTCTACAAAAATACCAAATAAAAATTAATCATAAGTGGTGGCTGATACCTGTAGTCCTAGACACTTGGGAGGTTGAGGCAGGAAAGTCACTTGAACCCAAGATTTTGATGCTGCACTGGGCTATGAATGCACCACTGCACTCCAGCCTGGCTGACAGAGCTAGACCCCGTCTCTTAAAAAAATTAATTAATTAGTCTGGGCGCAGTGGCTCACGCCTGTAATCCCAGCACTTTGGGAGGCCAAGGCGGGTGGATCACAAGGTCAGGAGATCGAGATCATCTTGGCCAACATGGTGAAACCCTGTCTCTACTAAAAATACAAAAATTAGCCAGCCTTGGTGGCCTGCACCTGTAGTCCCAGCTACTCAGGAGGCTGAGGCAGGAGAATCACTTGAACTCGGGAGGCAGAGGTTGCAGTGAGCCAAGATCGTACCACTGCACTCTAGCCTGGGGACAGGGCGAGACTCTATCTCAAAAATAATAATAATAATTAATTAATTAAAATAGAATTGGGGTAAGTGTACTATATTCATTATTTCATTTAATCTTCACCAAATAAAGTATGAGGTAGTTATAATTATTATCAATTTAACAATGAATAACCCAAGACTTAAAAAGGCTAACAAATAAGATCATGTAAATGACCAAATCTGGGATTAAAATCTAGGCCATCTAGCCCACAGCACTTAACCACTCAGTTCAGGTACATAAATAAAAATGAAAGCCGGGCGCGGTGGCTCAAGCCTATAGTCTCAGCACTTTGGGAGGCCAAGACGGGCGGATCACGAGGTCAGGAGATAGAGACCATCCTGGCTAACACGGTGAAACCCCATCGCTACGAAAAAATACAAAAAAAACTAGCCGGGCGAGGTGGTGGGCGCCTGTAGTCCCAGCTACTCGGGAGGCTGAGGCAAGAGAATGGCGTAAAATCCGGGAGGCGGAGCTTGCAGTGAGCTGAGATCCGGCCACTGCACTCCAGCCTGGGCGACAGAGCGAGACTCCGTCTCAAAAA
>NW_012115644.1:3703046-3716927 GCF_000951035.1 Colobus angolensis palliatus
ATCGAGACCATCCTGGCTAACACGGTGAAACCCCGTCTCTACTAAAAAATACAAAAAAAAACTAGCCGGGCGAGGTGGCGGCACTTATAATCCCAGCTACTCGGGAGGCTGAGGCAGGAGAACGGCATAAACCCGGGAGGCGGAGCTTGTCGTGAGCTGAGATCCGGCCACTGCACTCCAGCCCGGGCGACAGAGCAAGACTCCGTCTCAAAAAATAAATAAATAAATAAATAAATAAAATAAAATAAAAATAAAAAAATAAAATAAAAGAAGAACTGGAGACAGGAAAATAAATGAGTAGGCTATTAACAATAATCCAGGTCTGAGATGATGAAGACCCGAACTAGAGTAGAGACAGTGAAAACAGCATGCTAGAGAGGAAAATGTATTGTTAAGGTCTCCATCTACCAAAGCCACTCACTGAGTAATGCAAGAGGGAAAAGGTAAGTGGCCTGGCAATGACAACCCCCCCACCCCGCTTCCTCAGACCCCCCATAAAGGCTAAATGTTGTCTTCTTTTGATAATTGTCGCTACTTTTTCCCCAGCCTTGTGCCACCACACTACCGTGCATAAACACATACACACGGGTACACACATGTATGGACATCACTTTTACTGACTGAAGATCCCAATATTGGTTATCTTGATAAAGTCAAATTTACTTTAATGGAATTTCACCTGAATAAAAACGTCAGTGTTTTAAGGTTGATGGGGAGGTGGGGAAAACAATGCCACACACCATGATTTACCATGTTTACAATCCACAGGTATTGCCCTCTACATGGGTTGTGACATCTGTATCCAAATCAACAACTCACACTTCAGACAGATAGGCCTTGGTTTAATGAATCTGTCACTTTAAAATATGGACTGTAGGCCAGGCGTGGTGGCTCACGCTTGTCATCCCAGCACTTTGGGAGACTGAGGCAGGAGGATCACTTGAAGTGAGAAGTTCAAGACGAGCCTAGGCAACACAGTGAAACCCCATCTCTATAAAATTTTTTTAAAAATTAGCTGGGCATGGTGATCTCAACTGTACTCCTAGCTACTCAGGGAGCTAGGACAGAAGGATCACTTGAGCCCAGGAGGTCGAGGCTGCAGTGAGCTATGATGGTGCCACTGCACTCCAACCTGGGTGACAGAGCGAGACACTATCTCAATTTTTGTAAAATTAAAAAATTAAAATTAAAATTGAGTGTCTATTCAGCAGGGGAAAGAAGGGAAGTTCCAATCTCTGCCCTGGAGGAGTTAAGAGTTTAATAGGCAAATGGAATATATATACCAAATGAATACAAGACATTTTAAAAAAGCAACATGTTGATGCCATCAAATTGTATTCCTTTGGAGAACTTAAGGCATGTATTCTTTTTTTGTATAGCTGAATAATCCGAACAGGTGAGTTTAACCATTGTTTCACTCCCCATTTACATGTCCAACCGCTTTATTTCAACCTCCCTGAATAAATTTTTTTAAATGCTACTTACTACCATCGCTCCTTAAACAGTATCTGGGCCTTGCTGGGACAGATTGGTGGTGAGTCCATAACAAAGGGCAGGAAGTGACTTGGTAAATTCTAAGGACTTACCAAAGTCAAGCACAGAATGACTTTGTTGTCCCGAGATTGTGATTACTTCAAGCCAAGGTGGAGAGATGAAAATGTAGTTGAGAGGAAAAGCAAATTCAAAAGCCAAACATGGCTATATTAAGCACTGAGGTGAAAGAGTAGGGTGAGGACCCAAACCACTGGCAACAACACTGGAAGCCAAGAGTGTGGGAGAACGGAATGCAGGGTGGTGGAGCTGGTGACTCAGGCATCTGAGACAGTAGGTCCTTGTTCTGTAAATGTGCAGTGAAGTCTTGCCTGGCCTACGTGGAGAGAGGAGCCCCTTAAAGATGACACCAAACTGGACAGCCATGGTCTACTGATCATTAATGTGTTCTGGACTGGGAGATGTTACAGGAGAGTGGGACTAACAAACCTAAGTGCATGCATGCTGAAAGGATGACAAATAGCAAAAGTATCAATATAATCAAATAAGATAAATCAGATATATTCTTATAGGGGTGACTTTGCACTCGGATTTCAAAGCTCATATTCCAGGCCTTTGCTATTTGTTGACTAACCTGGTCAAATTGCCAACAGCATGCTGTGGGCTCCTTTCTGGGCCAACGTGCCTTTGAATCCCAAGTACTACTGCTGTCAATCATCTTTGAGCCTGCAAGTTAGGATTCTCAGTAGTAAAGGAAGAAGGCAGATTTTTTGAGGAGCTATTCTGGGAGCCTTCTTGTTATCCACTGGACACTGCTTATTTCACTTTGTGGACTTACAGTGTAGCAGCTATGTTTCAATTTCTCCTGTAAGGCTTGCTGCAGAGGAATATCATCAATTAAAACAGACAAAAGGAGACCACAAATTACTTTACCAGTTACCCCTAAGCTGACAGTCTGTAGATTACAACCAAATCTTAAAGTGTTTTCCTGGTCAATTGTATTATTCCACAGCTCTTAAGTGTCTATTTGAAGACCTAAAGCAGGTGAGGTTTTCGGCCCAGATCCAGAGTTTAAAATTTGTGTAACATAACATAAGCCTACCTACAGTTTTATGAGAATTTCTGTTAAGCTTTTGGGAGTTTAGTCTGTATGCTGTCATCCTTCATTTTCAAGGAATACATTTTTTTAATGATGGTGTTTCCCATATATACGTCCCATCATCGGCATCATCTACCTTGAGTTATTTATAAGCTGCTGTCAAACTTTCAGAACTTTCTGCCTCACGTGTATGTTCCAGCATACCAAACTTGATTCTCTCCCCTCTCTCTCTCACTGTAGTTGGAGAAAGCTTTAAGAGGCCCTTGGTGGATTTGTGTGGTAGGAGAGAGCTTGTGGGAAGAAGTATGGATTGGGGAGTGGAGACATGGAAACAGTTCTGGCAAAGTGGCTTTGCACAGAGCTGCTCCATCCATGTGATACCTTAGCAGTCCAAGCTGCAGGAAGGGAAGGCTGGCCACATGCCAGCTGCTCACTGGGAAAGAGTGATGGCTCCTGTAAACTGGCAGCAGGAATTTGTTCTGCCTCTTCAAAACACTGTCAGGAGACTTCTTTGCCAATGAATGAATCCCTGGGCCACCGAAGTGGGTAAGTGGATTCACACATACACCTCCAGGTGAGAAGCATGGACAAATGGTTTCCTCTCCCCTGTACCTCAGAGACCTGGTCGTAGTTCTGATTTTACTAACAGCTAGCTGTGTGGGCCAAGGTAAAATTATTTGACATCTATGACTTCCAGTTATTTTGTTGTGAATAAAGAGGGGATCTGAGTAAAGAATGTCTCTGACTCTAAAATGCTGTGGGCCTGTAATCATCAGTGTACCTGGTAACCTCAATAAAAGTGAAAGTCTGGTGTGACAGCTCTTCTAGAACTTCTTTCGTCTAGTCTTGTCTATAATCAGGCCAAGTCTTATAGATTGTGGGATTGATACAAGATTCAGAATAACTGTGTGTCATCAGAAACAAAAGTTTGGAAAAGACATTTCCCCAAACTAAATTAAATATCACTGCTCAAAAATAATAAAACGCTATAGAAAGAAAATATCAACGCCACCACAAATCAACATTGGAGGAACAGCCCTAAAAAACATCTGGAAAATAGCATTAAGTTAACAAACCACTAGATAAAATGTTTGATTTCCCAGTCACTGATGTTACTAACTGCAAAAGCAGTTAAAAAGTTTTATGAGGAATAATATCTTGGCACTGATGAACAGCAAGAAACCCAGCTGTTTGCACTTGCTGTATAACAAGTGCCAATGCACATACGGTAATCCTCAGTCTGCTGAGCACTGTAATGGCAAACTGCACAGTATGACAGAACGTTCCTGATTGGGCAAGAGTGACCAGGCTATTGGGACTCAGTAACAGGCAAATTCCTCCTTTTACTACAACAGCCCACTTCTAGGGCAACTTCCTTGTGAATTGTTGTTTCTTGCTATATATTCATTCATTTGCTTTTACTAGAAATTTATATCATGGTCTGGAAAGAACTTCTATTTCCAGGCAAGAGTTCCTTTAAACCATTCCAGATGTTGGAAACATGAGACTGGCCTAAGAAGAGGAGAGGTGGGGATTTGAACATAAGCTATGTAGGTGACAGACAGAAAAGGAAAGGGCCCATAGGTGAGTGGACATCAAGAGAGATAAGCAGATAAAGATTCATGGGAATCCTTAAGCTCTCCACCTCAAAGTGCTAAGAGAATACCCATCCTGCAATTGAGATTTTGAAAAAGACTCAGATAAAGCTGGAAGACAAAGGAGAAAGGAAGGGTTCAGACATCCTGACATGTTATTTCCAGTGCTACTTAGGCACTCATTGAAATCAGCAATTCTTTAAAATTAAGAAGAAAAAGTCTAATCAACTTGGCTATCATTTCATTTGATGATTAATTGTTAAGCTTCTAGTGTGTATCAGGAAAAGTTCTAAGTATGGAAGGTGGTGTAGAATAATAATGAACAATAAAAAAAGGTCTGTTCCAAAAGATACATTATTTAGGCAATCTCCTGTATAAATGATCAATCACCATCTACAACAAGTGTTAAGAAAACAAAAAATATATATGTAGGAAGGGAGTTTCTTCTTTTTCTTCTATGCACATATTAGAAAAGATGGATAATAATCAAATAACAACAAAAATAAATATACAAGTGCAACTGTGATGAGTGCTACAAGGCGAGATAGATGGTTCTATGAGAAATAATCAGAATATTTGGCCTTGTCAGCAAGGTAAGGGATGGCTTCCTCGAGGAAGGGATATTTGAACTTTCATCTACAGGATAAGTGGAATTTCATTAGGTGAAAAAGGGGTGTTCTGTGCTGGAAACACGTGAGGGGAGAAGAAAAGACACACACACAGTACCTTTAAGGGCAAACAACCTTTATCCCACGTAAATGGCAATGCAGATATAATAAGCAAATGATATAATAAGCAAATGGATGTAATAAGCAAATTGCAATGGGGAGAGGAGAAGGGAAAAGATATATATATATATTTACACTCACCAGACTGTGAACGATTCACTACCTGACTGGGAAGCAACAGCCTGGGCTCCAGAGTCGGACACTTGTCCATGAACAGATGAGGAGAGGTCTCATGAAGCTTTGGTGTGGTCTGGGACTATAGCTCGTTTTGTAATGAGTTGTTTGGCATGAGGCCCAGTCACGAGGGCCCTTCGAGACTGGAATCAAGGAACACAAAAAGGTCAACTTGTTTTTGCGATTGTCTGTTGTTTTTCAACAACTAACATATAGGACTAGACTGAAATAGAGATTTCTGTGAAACAGTGCTGGACGAATGCCTCAAGGGGCTCATGCAACCTGTTCCAGGACTTGGTGACCATTGTTTGCGTCTATGTTCGATTGAGTTCAAATTTAATATTTACCTTTTCCTCCACAAGGGGCTGGATGGAGGTGGGGAAGAGTTTTCTAGAAAAGAGTCTAAATAAATGGGCTTATCAAGGTGCTGCAAAGCCAGTGTTCAAGAATGGAGAGCACTGATATAGAGCCTGCTACAAACTGAAACTGGGGGGAAAATGTAGGAGCAAAATGTGCAGGCGTCCATAGGAGTTTTGTCTTTAATCTCAAAGCTTTAAAGGGTTTTTTTTTGCTGAGGATAACACGACCAGATTTGGCACTGAGAAGATCCCTCTGGCTGCGTTATGTAGAACGGATTACAGGATGCAGATAGACTACTCAGTAAATTATTTCTGTAGTCCAAGTGATAGAGGACGGCAGCTTGTACGAGGATGGTGGTGATGGTTGAGGAGATGGAGTTTCTGAGAAACTCTAAGGGAGTGTAAGGTAAGCATGTTAGGTCTATGACTGTAGAGTTGGCAGACAGCCCCAGAAGCCACATTTTTCATTCAAACAAGAAGTTGCTTTGAATGAAAAAGGAAGACAATGAATGGCACTGTAAGAAACACAAACAATCAAGGAAACTTACCATATCCTTTCTTATTCATGTTACTTCCCAGTATTGGCCAAACACCTATGCTAAAAATGACACAGAAGGAAAGGGAAATACGGAAGAACTCATAGTTCTTTTTCTTTCAACCCTTCCTTCTTTTTCAGTAAGTTTAAAGTAGAGTGTTCATAAAATGTGCACCTATCAAGAAGTGAAAAAAATAATTAATTTTGTGCAGCATTTCCACTCTTCTTTCAGAAACAAAATGTATATGCAGGCATGAATTGTGTAATTTTGATAATTCCACATCTGAGTTAAGTGCTTTTATATTTGCATTTGTTTGTTTGATTATTATTTATGTAATTTTTAGAGACAGGGTCTTGCTCTGCTACTCATGGTGGAGTGCAGTGATATGATCATGGCTCACTATAGCCTTAACCACCTGTGTTCAAAGATCTTCCTACCTCAGCCTCCCAAGTAGCTGGAACCACAGGCATGTGCCACCCTGCCCAGCTAGCTTTTTTGTTTTTGTTTTTTTGTAGAGAGAGGGCTCTCATTCTTCTGCCCAGGCTGGTCTTGAACTCCTGGGCTCAAGCGATCCTCCCACTTCAGCCTCCCAAAGTGCAGAGATTACAGGCATGAGCCACCACACCTGGCCACACATATATTTAACTGACATTGCACAATATAATGATAAACATTAAATTCATGTTAATAAAAATTTTAATTTTTATTTATTTACAATGACACCAAATTAAAAGAGACACCGTAACAGGTTGAGAGAGACTGTAGAAGAAAAGGAAAAATGTATTTTAGTACTTTAGTGGCACTTTTGCCTTTCTCTTTTGAATAAGGCATTCAGCATTTTCATCTTAGATGAAGATGATGTAACAGGCCCTGCACAATACATATCTTCCTAGGTTGTCGTTGGCTATTTATTTGCTCAATTCCCACGAGGCTGCCACAGCTGAACACATGGTAAGCAAGATGGAAATGGCAAATAAAACCAAATGTGGATTTGGGTAAGGAGAGACTTGATTTACAATGGTTATTACAATGGGAGGAGTAGGACTATGGCAATAGGGAGAACACTCGGACCATGCAACCTACAAGTTTCTCGTTGATCCTTATAAGATTAGCACACAGACATGTGCATGCACAGAGGAAAGACCATGTGAGGACACCACCATGGGAAGACAAGGCTTCTAATAGATGGAGGGCTATCTGCAAGCCAAGGAGAGAGGCCTCAGAAGAAATCAAATTTGCCCACACCTTGATCTGGAACTTCTAACCTCCAGAACCATGAGAAAATAAATCTGGGTTGTTTAAGCTACCCAGTCTGTGGTATTTTGTTATGACAGCCCTAGCAAATTAACAGTCTTCTTAGTTTTTAGATACTTTGTGTATTCCATACACAAGTCTTTGTCAGATAATATGTATTGCAAATATTTTCTACTGAACCAACTTGGCTTATTTTCTGAAAAGTATCACTTAAAGAATACATGTCTTTAATTTTCATAAAGTCAAATTATTCAGTTCTTCTATATTATGGCTTGTGGTTTTCTTTTTTCTTTTTTTTTAAGACAGGATCTCACTCTGTCACCCAGGACGGAGTACAGTGGGACAATCACAGCTCACTGTAGCCTCAAATTCCTGGGCCCAAGAGATCTTCCCACCTCAGCCTCCTGAGTAGCTGGGACCACGGGTGTACACCACCACGCCTGGCTATTTTTGTTTTTTATTTTGGCAGAGACAAGGTCCCACTATGTTGCCCAGGCTGGTCTTGAACTCCTGAGCTGAAGTGATCCTCCCACCTCAGCCTCCAAAGTGCTGGGATTATAGGCATAAGCCACTGCGCCCAGCTGGTTTGTGCTTTTTTGTGGAGTCATTCCCAAGTCACCTCTCTGCCTCATTATATCAACCAGGGATGAATAAGGAGACTAAAAACATGCCAGTTATATCAACAGAAAAGTTGATATAAATAATTATTAAGTAGTAAATATGGCAAACGACTAAAAGAGATAAAAAAGGACTCTAAGGGGTATAGAAATAGCAACTGCAGATGGTGGCTACTACCTCTAAAGCCAATGGAGAATGCACGAAGAAGAAAATGTTAAAATTTAGAGGGGGTAGGCCAGGCACAGTGGCTCACTCTTGTATTCCCCGCACTTTGGGAGACTGGGTGGGAGGACCGCTTGAACCCAGGAGGTCGAGGCTGCAGTGAGCCATGATCGCGCCACTGCACTCCAGACTGGGTGACAGAGCGAGACCTTGTCTCAAAAACTAAATAAAACTAAAAATAAAAAAATTTAGAAGGGACATCTTCCCCACTAAGGCTGAGAGGCCTCTCAGAAGAGGTATGACTGCCACAGAAACATTCAGCCTGCTGGTGGCATGGAAACTTCTGGAGGTTGGGAACCCAGCAGCCTACCCCTAGGTGACAGAGGAACTTGGTGAAGGGCACAGATCTCAGAAGGTTAACGGGACTCACTGACCACAGCTCTGGTCTCAAGATTTGTACTGCTTAGTTAAAAACACTCCAAGCAGGAGAGAAGAGGGGAGGGGAAAGAGGAGGGAACCCAGAGTGAAGAAGACAGAAAAGGAGCCAAATGGGTAAGAGGAAAAACAGAAAAGTGGGGAGTAATAGAATCTGAGAGTTGGGCATTTAATGCTGCTAAAAGAATTATTGGCCGGGTGCGGTGGCTCATACTTGTAATCCCAGCACTTTGGGAGGCCAAGGCAGGTGGATCACAAGGTCAGGAGTTTGAGACCAGCCTGACCAATATGGTGAAACCCTGTCTCTACTAAAAATACAAAAATTAGCCAGGTGTGGTGGTGGATGCCTGTAGTCCCAGCTACTCGGGAGGCTGAGGCAGAGGAATTGCTTGAACCCAGGAAGTGGAGGTTGCAGTGAGCCGAGATTGTTCCACTGCACTCCAGCCTGGACGACAGAGCGAGACTCAGTCTCAAAAGAAAGAAAGAAAGAAAGAAAGAAAGAAAGAAAGAAAGAAAGAAAGAAAGAAATTATCAGTCTTTTGTATTTGAGATTTCTTTCTTCTAGCCCATCTTCATTTAATTCTATTTAACCTTTTATCTTTCCATATCTGCCTGGATATTGTCTCATTGTCTCTTCTGGACGCTTTCTCAAACCTGCCCCCAGCCCCAACACATGGTTAGTGCTCCTTTGGCTGCCAAACACCCTTGTGTTTGCCCTTGTGATACAATCCTTGAAGTAAGAGACTATGTTCTATTCTGCATTCTATCTCTGGATCATAATATACTCCTCAGCATGTTGTTAGTATTTCAACATTTGATAATTTTTAAAAATCTGAATAAATCACTCTTTTCTCTGTCTCTTAGTCTTTTTACTTGTACTTTTGTCATGGAACTTATTAAGTATTACTATTTTTGTAAATTGTTTTCTCTCCCACAAAAACTGTTAGCTTCTACTAATCTTTGGATTCCTTTGATTGACAAGCACTGTGCATTGCACAAAGTAAGCATTTACTGATTATTTGCTGTATTAAATGTCACCAAACTCATAAAAGGTAATTATAATGTTGTAAAACTGATTTTGTGGTTGACTTATAAACTGGCTCTGAAGATATTTTAAAAATAATTTTATCAGAAGGCATGCAAGAATCTTGGAGTATTGGTTTATACTCATTTGGCTGCAGGAAACAGAAACTCTATCAAGTTACAGGTTGAGTATTCATAACGGAAAATCCCAAATCCTCCAAAATCCAAAACTTTTTGAGCATCAACGTGACTCTAAGGAAATGCTCAGTGTAGCATTTCGGATTTGAAACTTTTGCACTGGGGATACTCAACCTGCAGTTTAAATAGAAAGGAAGGAGCGTGTCTTACTATAAGGAGTAGGACTACAGCCGAGACTCTGGAAGGGCCTGGAATCAGGCCCTTCATCACTGGCAGCAGTACTCTTTGTCTTTCCTTTCTGCAAGTGCTCCACTCACAGTGATACTTCATTCAGTCTTTCATCCTTTTCCTCCTTTTCTTCACTGATATCAATGAATGGAATGACAAGGTGGAGGAGGACATGCTGTTGGTAAGCATTCTGTCTGATTGAAGATGGACCCCTACAACTCAAGAATTTACAGCTCCTCCATTTAAGACAGATTCCAGGCCGGGCGCGGTGGCTCAAGCCTGTAATCCCAGCACTTTGGGAGGCCGAGACGGGCGGATCACGAGGTCAGGAGATCGAGACCATCCTGGCTAACACGGTGAAACCCCGTCTCTACTAAAAAATACAAAAAACTAGCCGGGCGAGGTGGCGGGCACCTGTAGTCCCAGCTACACGGGAGGCTGAGGCAGGAGAATGGCGGGAACCCGGGAGGCGGAGCTTGCAGTGAGCTGAGATCTGGCCACTGCACTCCAGCCTGGGCGACAGAGCGAGACTCCGTCTCAAAAAAAAAAAAAAAAACAGATTCCAAACTGAGACTGGATTATTTTATTCTCACTCCCAAATTGAGAGCGAAGGAACTCTTATTTACCTTTTCAAAAATCAAAATTTTGTTTTTATCAAGTGCCTACTCCTAGTCCAAGCAACAAGGGTCCAAGCAGGGTCCGTAGGGAAAGAATGGCTGTAACTATGAGAATCAGGGAGTAGATGGGGATAGGGAGGAAGGAAAATTCAGTGGAACTAGACAGAAGAATTGGAACCCAGGATCTCAGTTTTAAAAATATTTTTTAATCACCCATTCTCTTTTACTCCCTTCCCTCCTCTCTTACCTCTTCATTCCTTCCCTCTCTAGACACTCCCTCCAGCAATGCAAGCTTATCTAATTACGTTCCTACTTAAGAAATTCCAGAGGCTAATTTTGAAACAAACTAGGCGTGGAGTCCCAACTGCAGCATCCTCCCACTTAGCAGGGGTCACAAACAATTAGTCCACCACCACTGGGCTGAAGTAAAGATGAGGCCAAGCAGACCTCCAGAGAGAATTATGCAACCTAGCCATCTGAACAAAGACACACAGACCCCACATCCTGCACCACTCCCCCATGTCTTCCATACCAAATTTCCCTTTAAAAACTCTATGATAAATTTTACAATTTAAGATGGTACTTTAGACAGCTAGTACACTATCTTCCAGGTTTGCTGGCTGTCCAATTAAACCTGCTTTTCCTTCCACCAACCCTCGCCTCTCCTGTCTGGCTTTTCAGCTATGAGCAGCCAAATCTGTGTCTGGTTACAGTATCCTAATAAGATATCCACTACACCAAGCCACCTGGGTCAGAGGTTAAAAGGAAGAAACTAAGTCTTCCAGGAACCTATACAACTATAGGGCTGACCCTAAATTTGGTAGTAGGCAATTCAATGTAGGTAGAGCAGAGTCAGGTTTGACGTGTTTTGGCGGACACGAAGGGCTTAGGTCTCATTCGTGTACATATTAGATACAACCACCAATGGGGCTGAGGCTCCTCATATAGCTTGCTTAGTAGTAGCTTATCTATTGGTTGAGCCCAGACAACTTTAAAGGTATTGGGACTAAGAAAAAAAAATTTTTTTTTGTTTTTTGTTTTTTTTGAGATGGAGTGTCAGTCTGTTGCCCAGGCCGGAATGCAGTGGTGCAATCTCAGCTCACTGCAACCTCTGCCTCCTGGGTTCAAGCAGTTCTCCCTGCCTCAGCCTCTTGCGTAGCTGTGATTACAGGTGTCCACCACCATGCCCGGCTAATTTTTGTATTTTTAGTAGTGACGGGATTTTGCCATGTTGGCCAGGCTGGTTTCGAACTCCTGACCTCAGGTGATCCACCCACCTTGGCTTCTCAAAGTGCTGGGATTACAGGCATGAGCAGGCAGAACTAAGAAAATATTGAAACTTATGATTTTATTTTGAGTACTAGCACTGTATTAGTCCATTCTCACACTGCTATAAACACAAACCTGAGACTTGGTATTTATAAAGAAAAGAAGTTTAATTGGCTCATGGTTCTGTGGACTGTACTAGTGTCTGCTTCTGGGGTGGACTCAGGAAACTTACAATTATGATGGAAGATGAAGGGGAAGGAGGCACAACTTCACTTGGCAGAGCAGGAGAGACAGAGAGTGAAGGGGGAAGTGCTCCACATTTTCAAACAACCAGATCTCATGAGAACTCACTCACTATTATGAGAACAGCAAGATGGAAATGTGCTCCCATGATCCAATCACCTCCCACCAGGTCCCTCTCCAACACTGGGGATTACAATTCAACATGAGATTTGGATGGGAACATTGAGCCAAACCCTATCATGCACATCGCTAAAATAAGCATACCACTACCCAAGCTGATTGCTTTGAAAGGCAGCATTTATTTATGTGGCTATGTTCTGAGAAGTATGAATAAAATTAATTTCATTATACTGTATCACAATTCATACCATTTGTCCTATATTTATGGTAGGAGAAGAAGACATTGAGCATGGTGTATACTTAATGTCTCATTTGTTTTACAAACTAAGAGGAGACAAAGGAAATTAACCCCCCCAAATTACTGAACATTATGAGATCTACTCTGCTGCCTTATTGTCACATGGTAACTACTTGCCTAGAATCATACGGATTTTTAAAATATTAACGCATAACTCACTGACCAGAACTAGTCCCGTGGTCCAACCTAATCACTATGTACAATGCAGTCATGTGCCGACGGTGGAATGCTAGGACAACATGGTAGCTGCAGTACCAATGCTTATTCTCTGCCACACACTTTCCCCTACCATGTCCCACCCTAACACTTTAAGGTTAAAATGCAGATAAAACTTTACCTGAATTTTAAAATAAAAAGAAATAGTACAGTGTTATCAGAACAGAGTAGATTCTTTTTGTAATAAAGGTGGGATCTTATTCTGTTGCCCAGGCTGGTCTTGGACCACTGAGATCAAGTGATCCTCCCAGTTTAGCCTCCCAAAGTGGTGGGATTACAGATGTGAGCCAGCTCAGAAAGTAGATTCTTTTTATTTCATTTTATTATTTTAAGTTCCACGGCACATGTATGGGATGCGCAGGTTTTTTACATAGGTAAACGTGTGCCATGGTGATTTGCTGCACCTATCAACCCATCATCTAGGTACTAAGTACAGCATGCATTAGCTATTCTTCCTGATGCTCTCTCTCACCCCACACCCCTGACAGGCCCCAGTGAGAAAGCAGATTCTTAATGTTGAAATTTTAAGTGTAGGACAAGGGGATTATAAGGATAAACAGAAATGGATGTAGATAGAGAGCTTCCTGTACTCTCAAATGAGACGACTGCATAAACAGCTTTACTTAAGCAGGTCCATGATGCTGGGACTGTTCAAAAAGTGTTACATGCTATGGAGTGAGGAGTTGAAGGATTCTAGCAGCATTAAAGAAAATGTTAATTTATTTGGTTTCCTCTCATCCTAGTCAGTAAGTCAATACATACAAATTGTTCCCCTTTTTGATTGCCTAGAAGTAAGCACTTTCATCTATTCAGTTTTTAGATTCCTATGCATTGCTTTCAAATCAATTGCATGAACGGAAAACTCTTCTCATTAATCACACTCCTCTCCATGCCAGTGAAGTCTCCTCAAGTCAGAGCACATCTACACATCGTCCACCAGATGGCGGTGGAAGCCCACCGACATTGTAGACCACGTAGGAAGAGCGTCCAGATGGAAAAGCGGGTTGGGGCTTTCTGGTCTGGTTTGTTTTGTTTTGTTTTTTTATTTATTTGTTTGTTTGTTGGGGTTTTTTGGGCGTTTTTTTGTTGTTGTTGTCGTTGTTAAATTTTTAAGACGGAGAATCTCGGGCCGGGCGCGGTGGCTCAAGCCTGTAATCCCAGCACTTTGGGAGGCCGAGGCGGGTGGATCACAAGGTCAGGAGATCGAGACCACGGTGAAACCCCGTCTCTACTAAAAATACAAAAAATTAGCTGGGCGCAGTTGCGGGAGCCTGTAGT
>NW_012115644.1:3717387-3730430 GCF_000951035.1 Colobus angolensis palliatus
GGGAGGCGGAGGTTGCAGGGAGCTGAGATTGCACCACTGCACTCCAGCCTGGGCGACAGAGTGAGACTCCGTCTCAAAACAAAAACAAAGACAAAATTAATCATTAAAATGAAGAGGACTGTTGGATTTTAGAGCCTCAGATACGAGGCTTTTTTAAAACCTCCATTGTTGTTAATTATTAGAAAGATACGGCAATGACAATGTAATTTTAGTGATCTAATTAGATTATATTTTTTCTTTAAATTTTAAATTCTGGGTAATCTGTTCATTGAAGGTACTTACTTGGCTGGGGAAGCAATTGAAAGTGTCATTCCTCAGTATGCTTGAAATCTCTCATGCTCTTCATGCCCAACTAAGATATATAAGAGAAAATCCTGTCAGTGGCCATCAGCAGCTGCTGGAGAATGCACCTTTATATCCAGATTCTGGAGTCTTTCAGGCAACCCTCCCTTCTTCCTCTTTGACTTCTGTTTCTCATTCAACTCACCAGATTGGGATACTCATGTGTGTGGAGGAGATTCTCAGTCTCTTTGAGTTTCAGATTTCTCATCTGTGGAATTAAAGTGTCTACTTTTTTGAGGAAATAATATATGAACATACATAGAACAATGTCTGGCACAGGCTAAATGCTCCAAAAATGGGAACAATTATTATTTTCTCCTCAGACTTTTACCTTATTTTGAAAGTAAGCAGGCTGGGCATGGTGGCTCACGCCTGTAATCTCAGCACTTTGGGAGGCCGAGGCAGGCGGATTACCTAAGGTCGGGAGTTCGAGACCAGCCTGACCAACATGGAGAAACCCCGTCTCTACTTGTGGGTGGAAAGCCACCCGGGTGCCGAGGCAGGAGACTGAAGGCACAAACTGTTCCAGTATAATAAAACAAAAATAATTAGAATACAAAAAGTTATAGTAAAAAATAAGATACAGATATGATTATATATAAATATTATCAATCATTAGTGGGTAGTGTTGCTCTTTGTTTTATTATTATCATAATCTCTGTTTTATAACCATATCCTAGAAAACATCAGGCCATGCAGAGTCAGGAGCTGAAGGGACATTGTGAGAAGTGACCAAAAGACAAGAGTGTGAGCTCTCTGTCATGCCGGGATAAGGGCTACTTGAGGGCTCCTTGGTCTAGCGGTAACGTCAATGCCTGGGAAGGCAGTTACTTAGCAGGCCGGGAAAGGGAGTCTCCCTTTCCCCGGGGGAGTTAGAGAACACTCTGCTCCACCAACTCCTGTGGGAGGCCTGACATTAGCCAGGCCTGCCTGCAGTCATCCGGGGGCTGAAACGTCTCCCTGTGGTGCTGTGCTTCAGTGGTCACGCTCCTTGTCCACTTTCATGTTCCACCTGCACACCTGGCACCTCCTTTTAAGTTCTTAAAAGATAGCAGTAACAAAATCAGTGAAAGTGTTAAAGTCTTAGATCTTTCTGATAAGTGCACCGAAGAAATGCTGACGTATACTGTCCTCCCTCTCTGCTTCAGCTATCACAAAGGGAAAGGCCCAGTCAACGTGGACACGTGATTTGCTTGACCTTATCAATCATTTGAGATGACTCACACTCCTTACCCTGCCCCCTTGCCTGGTATACGATAAATAGCAGCACGTGCAGGCATTGGGGGCCACTACCAGACTCTGAGCACTGGTGGTCGTGGTCCCCTGGGCCCAGCTGTGTTTCCTTCTATCTCTTTGTCTCATGTCTTTATTTTTCTACTCTCTCTCGTCTCCGCACCCAAAGAAAAAACCCACAGGCCCTGTAGGGCTGGACCCTACACTACTAAAAATACAAAATTAGCTGGGCATAGTGCATGCCTGTAATCCCAGCTATTTCTGAGGCTGAGGCAGGAGAATCACTTGAACCCGGGAAGTGGAGGTTGCGGTGAGCTGAGATCAAGCCATTACACTCCAGCCTGGGCTATAAGAGCAAAACTCTATTTCAAAAAGAAGAAAAAGAAAAAGAAAAAAGAAACTATAGGGCATTAATTATAGTAACTTGTATACAGTTTTATCATTTGTGCCAAATGATCATGTAACAAAATTCTGACTGCATATTGTGTATTATGTGTGTGTGTGCACATTAACTATCAAAATGTCTATATTTTGTATCTACAACAAACTCATACATTGGCAGCAACTACAGTGCTATTGGCCAATTACAACAACAACATGAAACACAGACACCGAGAGAAGAAATGTTATGTAAACCCAGAGTGTGAGCATCTCAGAGCACATATTTTCCAAATGTCAGTTAAGAGGGAAAACTCATAGGTACCACAACCAGTGACTTTCCCTCCCTGCCCTGAATTATGGTGAAAGTGTATGAATTATATGACTCATTTTCAGCTATACAATTTAGAGCTCCACTGGAGTTCTGTGGAAGACCAAGTGAGGAGCTTTCAGTTTTGGAAAGTAGACACTCATATGACATAAATCGCCTAGATTCAGGAAAAAGAACAGCTAGGCAGTTTGTACAATTTACAACTCAGGTGCCATGTGATATCATTTCTGTGGGGATTCTCATTCCAAGATAATGAGATTGATGTTAATAAACAATTGAGATTTTTATTGAGTTTCCTTAAAGGTGTAACACAGGGGTCTCTCCCAGAAAAATAGAAAGTAAAACTTCCTACAATACTTCTCTATATCTCTCCTCTCTCCAAAGTTCCCTACTCATGATAGCTGCTAAAATCCTCCTTCTCCTCTTTCAATCTCCCAATCCTTCCATGTTGTTATCTCACAGTTTTCTTTCTGCCCTGTTCACTACCTTCTTCCCACACGGTATAAAATGAGAAGTTCTTCTTGTACCCCTGCACCAACCATACAGAGAAGACAGCTAAAGGCCTCCCAGTTCTCTCTCTCTTCTTGGCAAGAAGCATGTGGCATCCCCTACAAAGTATATTTCTCTCCTGCTGAATGTTTTTTGCATGAGACATTTTCTTACAGAGAAATTCTGGGGACTAACATTCTCCACTTTGTTTTATGTATACAAAACAGAGTATACAACATACATATAAGAAAGATGTGCTGTGTGCGGTGACTCACGCCTATAATCCCAGCACTTTGGGAAGCCGAGGCAGGCGGATCACCTGAGGTCAAGAGTTGGAGACCAGCCTCAACGTAGAGAAACCCCGTCTCTACTAAAAATACAAAAAATAAGCCGGGTGTGGTGGTGCGTGCCTGTAATCCCAGCTACTCAGGAGGCTGAGACAGGAGAATTGCTTGAACCTGGGAGGCAGAGGTTGTGGTGAGCCGAGATCGCACCATTGCATTCCAGCCTGGGCAACAAGCATGAAACTCCATCTCAAAAAGCTATACATATATATACACACACACATATCTGGTTCATTGCAGCCTCAACCACCTAGGCTCAAGCAATCCTCCCACCTCAGCCTCCTGAGCAGCTAGGACTACAAGGCTGTGTCACCACGCCTGGCTAATTTCTAAATTTTTTTGTAGAGATGGGGTCACTCTATGATGCCCAGGCTGATCTCAAACTCCTGGACTCAAATGATCCTCCTGCCTTGGCCTCCCAAAGTCCTGGGATTATAGGCATGAGCCACCACACCTGCCCCTTCTACTCTGTTGTGTTTAGAATGAGAGAATCTTACGGGAGAAATTCCTGTTTTAACTTGTTTTAATCTATTACACAGAAACTGTCTACAGGACTATACTAGATTTCTACTTTTCATCAGTGAAGAAGAAAGTTGTTATGAGGAAAAAACATTTTGTTTTTTTTTTTGAGACGGACTCTCACTCTGTTGCTACGCTGGAGTGCAGTGGCACAATCTCAGCTCACTGCAACTTCTGCCTCCTGGGTTCAAGCAATTCTCCTGCCTCAGCTTCCCGAGTAGCTGGGACTACAGGCGCGCCACCACTCCCAGCTAATTTTTGTATTTTTAGTGGAGACGGGGTTTCACCATGTTGGACAGGATGGTCTCAATCTCTAGACCTTGTGATCCACCCACCTCGGCCTCCCAAAGTGCTGGGATTACAAGCGTAAGCCACTGCGCCCGGCCGGGAAAACCTTTTTGAACGAGATCATGAGTCAACAAAATAAAGAAAATAAACTTCAATCCTTGGATACAACACAGAGAAAAGGAAGGACCCCACAGGAAGGGTGCTTATACCAGAGTTAAAGTTGGATATGGCTTTAAAAGCTTTAAGGACATTAATACAAGTTTTTATAATTATGGAACATATCTAACTACATGAGATCCAAGTATCAAATAGAATCACAGGTTAGATATAGAATCTAGAGTTGGGGGAAAGCTTAGGGAGCATATAGTGGAATTTTCCTCCCAATGCGGGAGTAGCTTTTCCAGAAATCCCAGCACAAGTACATCCACCTTGTGCTTGAACATATCTCATATATCAAAATTCAACTAGTGTTTCCTTGTTCTGCCATCTGAAGCAACAGCCTTGATCAATCTTCAGTAGATAACTTTATAAATATTTTAAGAAATTTGTCATTTTTCATGATCTTTTCTCTAACCCAAATCCCCCAATTCCTTAGTATTTCTTACATCACAAGCATTTTTTAATTGTATTTTTAATGGGCACAAAAATACATTTAGATAGGAATAAGTTCTAGCGTTTGATGGCACAGCAGAGTGCAAAATAGTTAAAAATAATTTATTGTATATTTAAGAAGCTAGAAGAAAGATTTGGAATGTTCCCAACACAAAGAAATGATAAATATTTGAGATGATTAATATCCCAGTTACCCTGATTCGATCACTACACATTGTATGCACACATCAAAATAGAACACATACCCCAGAAATATGTATGCTCAATTTGATGTATGATCAAATAGGATGTATCAATTTAAAAATTAACAAAAATTTATTTTTAATAGACAGATAATTGGATATATTTATGGAGTACAATATGATGTTTTCATATCTGTTTACATTTTGGAATGGTTAAATTAATGAACAAATCCATTATTTCACATACTTTTTTGTGTGGTGAAAACATTTAAAATCTACTGTTTTACAATTTTGAAATATAAAATGTGTTATTATTTATGATAGTCATAATTCTGTGCAATAGATCACTAATGCTTATTCCTTCTAACTGAAACTTTGTACTTTTTGATCAACATCTTCCCATTCCAGCCTGGGCAACTTAGTGAGATCCCATTTCTACAAAAATATTCTTAAATATTAGTCAGGGGAGGTGGCATACACCTGTAGTCCCAGCTACTCTGGAGGCAGAGGTGGGGAGATCACTTCACCCCATGAGTTCCAGGCTATAGTCAGCTAGGATAGCACAACCACACTCCAGACTGGGAAGTATGTATATTTCACATTTTCTTTTTTTCTTTCTTTTTGTTTTTGTATTTGTTTTTTTTAAGAGACAGGATCTCACTCTATTGCCCAAGCTGGAGTGCAATGGTGCAATCCTAGCTCACTGCATCCTTAAACTGCTGTGCTCAAGGAATCCTACTACCTCAGCCTTCCAAAGTGCTGGAATTACAGGTGTGAGCCACCTTTCCCTGGCCCACATTTTCTTTATCTATTTATCTGATTCACCAAGATTGGTTCCATATGTTATTTATTGTGAACAGTGCTACAATGAATATAGCAATGCAGATATCTCTTGGACATATTGATTTTCATTCATTTGGAGACATACCCAGAAGTGAGATTGTTGGATCATACAGCAATTCTACTTTTAGTTTTTTGTAGAAACTCATAGTTTTCCATGATTCCTACCAACAGTGCATGAGTTCCCTTTTCTCCACACCTTCACCAACACTATCTTTCGTCTTTTTGATAAAAGCCATTCTGACAGGTATGTGGTGATATCTCATTGTGGTTTGAATTTGCATTTCCCTGATGATTAGTGATGCTGAGCATCTTTTCACGTATCTGTTGGCCATTCTTATGTCTTTTGAGAAATGTCTGTTTAGGTTCTTTGCCCATTTTTTGATTGGGTTATATGTTTTCTTGCTATTGAATTGTTTAAGTTCCTTATATATTTTGAATATTATCCCCTTCTCAGATGTATGCTTTGCAAATAGTTTTTACTCCCAATCTGTAGGTTGTCTCTTTATTGTTTCCTTTCTTGTGCAAAAGGTTTTTAGTTTGATACAATCTCATTTGTTAATTTTTGCTTTTGTTGCCCGTGATTTTCATATTCAAGAAATCTTTGCCCAGACAAATATCATGGAGCTTCTCCCCTATGTTTTCTTCCATTAGTTTTATAGTTTCAGGTCTTTAAGTCTTTTGTCCATTTTGAGTTGATTTTTGTATATGGTATACCACAAACTTTGTAAACACCCTGCCATCATAGTGGTGCTCTGACTTATCAATATTCTTTTTTAAAAGTGTGTCCTTTTTAACTGAATTCGTATGCTCAACTATTTATTTATTTATTTATTTATTTAGAGACAGAGTCTCTGCTGCCCAGGCTGGAGTGTGCAAGTGGCTCAATTATGGCTCACTGCAGGCTCGACCTCCTAGGCTCAAGTGATCCTCCTGCCTCAGCCTGCTGAGTAGCTAGGACCACAGGCACACGCCACCACACCTGGCTAATTCTTTAATTTTTTGTACAGACAAGGTCTCACTCTGTTGCCCAGGCTGGTCTCAAATTCCTGGTTAAGTGATCCTCCCACCTTGTCCTCCAAAACTGTTGGGATTACTGGCGTAAGCCACTGTGTCTGCCCCAACATTTTTTGTCTGGCATTATTATTATTTTTTTTTAAGAAACAGCTGTGTTTTACATTTTTCATGTAATTGAAGTTTATTCTTTCAACTAGTAAAAAAAGTTTTAAAACCAATCCTTTGTAACTCGTAAATACCCCTCCTTATGATCTTTTAACTTAGTTTTACATATAACAATAAATCTAGGCTGGGCATGGTGGCTCACACCCAAAATCCCAGCACTTTGGGAGGCCAAGGCTGGAGGATCACTTGAGAGACCAGCCTGGGCAACACAGCGAGACGATAGAGACATCTCTATTAAAATTTTTTAAAAATTAGCCCAGTGTGGTGTGGTGCACTCCTGTAATCCCAGCTGCTTGGGAGGCTGAGGATCACTTGAGCCTAGGAGGTTGAGACTGCAGTGAGCTGTGATTGTACCACTGCATTCCAGCCTGGGCAACAGAGTGAGACCCTATCCCAAATGAATGAATGAATATATAAATCTACCTTCTAGAGCCATAGTATAGCAACTTTGTCTCCTTCCAGCAGATGGCACTGAGGATTGTGCACAGTAATTTTAGTCTAGGGCAGTGCTTCCCAGCCTCTTCATGTCATAACACAGCTAGAAAATAAGGATATTTTTGTTGGGTAAAAGATAAGGGTGCTTGCAGCCAAAGAAGACCAGCCTGAGGATCACTTGAGTACCCCTTAGCTGTCGCAGCGTCTGAAGAGGATTAATATCTTGGTACATCTTATAATGAATTGTACTCATTCAGTGTGCCCTGGTATAGTGGTGCCCTGATGTAGGTCATCTTTTTATTAATTTGGGGCCTATTATGAGTTTATGTTTTAAAACTGTGCTTTATAAATATTAATCCCAACATCGATGTCAGTGAGAAAGAAGTGAGAATTTTGAAGGTGGTAGTAAGAGTGATGTGAAGATTTAAAAAGCAGAGATTTAAAAATGAAAATTCATAATAATAAATATACAATAAAGTAGTATGACCCAATTGAAATTAGGAAGAATTCTGAAAAGCAAAGAGTGACTCATGTCGTATGAAAATGCCATTTGCTATGGACTGAATTCCATACCCCCAAAATCCATATGTTGAAGCCCTAACCCCCCATGTAACTGTATTCAAGAGAGGGCCTTTAAGGAGGTGATTAAGGTTAAATGCAGTCATAAAGGCAGAGCCTTGTCCAATAGAACTGGTGCCCTTACACCAAGAGACACCAGACAGCTTGCTCTCTCCCCACCTCTGCCTGCCATGTATGGACCAGTGAGAAGGTGGCCATCTACAAGCCAGGAGGAGAACCTTTACCAGAACCTGATCATGCTGGCATTCTCATCTTAGACTTTCAGCTTCCAGAATTGTGGGAAAACACATTTCTGTCGTTTAAGCCACCTCGTTTAAGGTATTTTGTTAAGGCAGCCAAAGCAGACTAATTCACCATTTTTCTATAACAAACAATAATCAGTAAGAAGAAAAGTAATTGGTAAAATGTACACACTGTTGACTATGTGATGAGAAGATCAGTGTCAACCTTGGGTGCCCATTAACACATTAGGAGATGGTTCAAGTATCTTAAAGGCCTAAGAAAGTAAAATTATGGAAAGCAAGGGTGCTAGGCCCATTTTAATCTGTACAACATCAACATGAGTGGTAGCAGGTGTCAATATACTGCAGCTGCTAAGAAGTTCCTTTAGGATCATCAAGGAGGGGCATTTCCTTCCTTAAGGGACTTCAAATGTAAATCCAAAAAAAAATGCCCTTTAGAACCACTTGCTACTCAAAGTGTGGTCCATGGATCAGCAGAATCAGCATCACCTGGGAGCTTGCTAGAAATGCAGATTCTCACGTCATCCTAGCCCTACCCAATAAGCATCTTCATTTTAACATGATCATCAAGAGATTCATACGTGCCTTAGTTTGGGGTGCACCACTATACAACTTATATCAGTAAAAAGGAGAAGAGTAAGCTTGGTTCTAAAGTTTCAAAGGACTGGCTCACTTTTCTGTTTTCTGGAAATGCGTATGTGGCTTACTCTGAACTTGGGAGTATTGGGACTTATGAACAATGGACATTTTGGAACCTAACCTGTTCATATGTAAAAGAGTTTCTAAAGTTCCAAAATGGGTTCTATATTCCTCTAATCTTCTGAAACAGAGTACAGAGCATAATTTAATTTTTCTTTGTAATTGAGGGCCAAAGCTATGAATATCTGTTTTTTTTTAATTTTTTAATTTTTTATTTTTTTATGAATATCTGTTTTGATCCTGAGATATGGTGATGTCATAAAGCACTTTCAAGTTATAAAGCAGGTGTTTGGTATATGACAGTTCCCTTCACTTTATTTCCATCAGTATATTAGGTTATAAATTTCTCAGATGGCAGACTTGTGGACTATGTTTATCATATTTCCAGTGGAATAAATAGGGTTGTTTAATGTAACTAATTGTGTCAGACTACCATGCATTTTTAATTCATTTTTCTAATTTTTTTGTTTTCCCTGTGCTTATTCTGCCAACTAATTGTGATTGCTCCTCTCAAACTACCTATATTAACAGCATTTCCTTCCCTTGTCTTGTGATTCATAGTTTCTAATCTGCCATGGGCTAGATAAGTGTGTAACTACAGAAATTACAGCATATCTGAAATAATAGCCAAATAGTTTATATGACAGAGATTTCCTGTAAGTGCATGCAGTATTGTTCACGAGTTGACTATGTGGTAATTATTTGCCTAATAATCTCATCTTTTATTTTTCTTTTAGTATCTTAGTTGTGTTTTAGACCACTGAAATGTAAATGAGAGTTAAATGACATCAATATAAGTGATCAAATATTATTAAAGTCAGTAAAATTATTTATTCTTATGATAATGAGTAGTGAAACTCAAACTGGAAAGCCATAATGAAAAGAAGAAACAAAGATTCACTAACAGCAAAAAACAAACAAGAAAAACCACAGCCAGTTTTTTTTTAATTCAAGAAATATAAATACAAGTCAATGGGAATATATAGAAAAGTTTCTGCATACCTTTGAGAACAGACCATACCTTATTCATTTTTGTATTCCTAATACCTAGCCTATTACAAATGTAATACATCTGTAAATGGATCAGATAAAGGAGGAGAAAGAAGAAAATTGTTTCTTCATATTAGGAGAGGGACACCTCATAGAGAATGCCACTAAAAGGGAAGGAGTGATCTACAAACGCCAAATGTGGTTTAAAAACTAGAGAATAAAAAGCCTGGTGGAGGAATATGGAAAGCCAGGCTACAATAAAGAATTGACATTTCTTGGCCGGGCATGGTAATCCTAGCACTTTGGGAGGCCGAGGCAGGCAGATCACCTGAGGTCAGGAGTTCAAGACCACCCTGGCCAACATGGTAAAACCCCATTATCTACTAAAAATACAACAACTAGCCAGGAGTGATGGTGTATACCTGTAGTCCCAGCTACTCAGGAGGCTGAGGCAGGAGAATCTCTTGAGCCCAGGAGATGGAGGTTACAGAGAGCCAAGATGGTGCCACTGAACTCCAGACTGGGTGACAGTCTCAAGGGGAAAAAAAAAAAAAAAAAAAGCTGACATTTCTTGATAGGTGTTCAGTTGTCCAAGGCTCCCACTTCTGTTACACACAATAGAGTCCTAAGTTGGGGATGACAAACAGTAACACACGTGTTATTTCACTTGCATATATGCAGCAGAGATTAATTCAATTACCCACTCTTTCTCACTGAACACAGACTTAGCCTCAGCATCTGTATCAACACTACACCTCAAAGAATCTGAGTTGACACAGGAAACATCATAACTGCCACTTGTGACACTGTCATCACAAATCCACAAAATACCACTTTTATTGGTCTGTAAAAGATTGAAGAGATGTCCTGAAAGAAAGGACCATCATCTTCCAAAGTAAGAGAATGAATCAATTCAGCTTAACTCTGCTATTCAAAAGCAGTGGTCCTCAAACTTTCCCAAGCATCAGAATTGCCTGGAGAGCTTGCTGTAGGGCCCTATCTCCCAGGCTTCTGAATCAGTAGGTCCAGGATTTGGGCCCATAAATCTGCATTTCAAAAACTCTGAGATCTACCATTATAAAGTATACTGGAACAAATTCTAAATATGAAAAACTGAAAATCTTTTGACAGCAAGATAGTAAATCATAACTAGCATAGCTTTATGAAGAAAGATGTAAATTAACACAGTATAATTTATAGTAAAGCAATGGTCTGGAGCTAAATAAACCTTGGTTTGATCTCTGGTTCTGCTAATTATAGGTTCACAATTTTTGCTAAGTTTACTTGAGCTCTATAAGCATTAGTTTCTTCACAGATAAAATAAGGATAAGAAAAATATCCCGTGGAGTTATTGTTAGGAATAAATAGAAAAAAATACATACCTAAAGTTACAAGCACAGTGCCTAGTAGATGGTTCAATCCTGTTCGTTTAATCCTTCATCCTTTTTTCACTTATAGCAGTAATGAAGCAAAAGAGTGAAATATTTTCATAAAGGTTGTAGGGTTTGTTGGGAGGAAAAATATCTACCTTCTAGAAGGGGTGCCATGGCAGTGACAGCACAAGGTCCATGTGGGGTGCCTGTAACGAAAGAAAGGCAAATGAATGTATAATACTTAACGTAAGTTTTACATGGCATTGGAGCCTTCATAAGGAAATGAAGACCTGAAGAAACCTGAGCGTTTTATACTAGGTTTGATGAAGAGTAGACTCTTATGAAAAAATGTGATAAGACAAAAAGGTAAGCTAAGGGCAGTAAACTGGGGGAAACCTACCAAGGCCTACTCATTTAGATTCCTCTTGGCTCTGTCTTCACAGAAAAGATTGCTTATTTTCTCCAGGTATAGGGAGGGCATCTCTTACATGAGGGTCTTAGACCTGCTTCACGGGAAGGTCAGAGTCCTCACACCTGCCATTTCTCAAATTTCATCAGCTTAAAATATTCAATATGCTAAGGTGTTATATTTTGGGGTAGTGTGCCCTGAACACCATCATAAACGTGCTAGAAAAATTCTACAGCAAATTAGTGGACAAGGGGAAGCAGCTTAGGTATTAAAGATTGTGGAGAAGATCTATTAAAACATAGGGCTCCAATCCTCCTCTTAAGGAGTCTCCCCTTAAGAGACAGGGTTCACTTTCATCCCATACACTTCTGATTAAAATGAGCCTCTTATACCCAGGAGACTACATTCCAGGTGCAGAAAGCCAATTACCTAGTTATTCCCTTACCCACGTAATTATAGACCTTAATCCAAATTCAAAGGACTCCTGGGAGATGCTGGAATCTGTAATTGTGTAATCTCTTTGATGAAGCACAGAGTGTGACCTTTTGCTCGTGTGGGGCTAGGTTTCTGTGGAGAAGTTGGAAACGCTGTGGAAAAAAGAGCTTGCCCCTTTTATGTATACGGACTCTAATGTAGTTGAAATTCCTAGAAGTCAAAGGTATAAATCTAACTACTAAAATCCTATTTGTAGTTCATTTAGTGCATTAAAATGCCAGTTATTAATTTACGGCAACAACTAAAGGGAAGCTTTGTATTATTCTAGGACTACAATGCAATTTATGCTTTGCATAATGATTCAGGAAATGACTTGGTGCTCCAGAAATACCATCTTGCTAGATACCATTCTGAATCCAGTGTTTCCGAGCAATCTCATCTCCGATACAGAATGATGACATACTCAGGATTCCAAGACGGCAAAATGACTTGGGTAATGTAGTCTAGGGCCTGCCAGTGAGTATGCTGAGACAGACCAGAAAGACTTAAAAGATTCCACTAATGTAGACAAAGCAAGCTGAGCCACAACTTCTCCGAACACCAACAGGATGCGCCAACACTTGACAAAAAAAAAAAGAAGATAAAGTTTGTCTTCCAGTATTCCCTTACCCTATTTTCCCCTTCCTCTTCCCTACTTTATCAGTGGGAAAAGTTCTCAATAATGCAATTCTTATTGAGATTCTTGTGTTTATCAGAGAAATGTTTCCTCTTTCTTTGTCAAGGAATTATATATTCCCAACAGACATGGAGCGTGAATGCTTTATTTCCTTTGGAATTAAGAAAGGGGAGGTGGGGGAATCAAAAACTGAAAACCAAACCCAAGCCACTGTTCCTCTCCGAGGAAGGGCGGGTGGGTCAGTCGGATCTGGCGCTGCCTGAGCTCCGTACATTAACCCGCAGCTCTCAAGTTCGCCTCCCAGTAATGCCGGGCCCAGCCTCGCTGTGGTCAGTCGAGCCTCTGCCCAAGGTGGGAGCGGGCCACCCGGTCCCTTCACCCACTGAGGCCCAGGCCTCCCGCCTCAACACTGAGGTAGCCTGGCCGGGCCGGAGCAGCAGTCGCGGGGCCGGCACTGTGGCCGTG
>NW_012115644.1:3731120-3747360 GCF_000951035.1 Colobus angolensis palliatus
GGGGGTGGGACGCCCCTGGCGTGGGGCCGGGGTCGGCGTGGGAAAGCTGGGGCCGGGGGTGTTTATGTAATGCGACCCCGGGCCCGAAACCGCCGGGGGCGAGTAGGAGCGACTGAAAAGCTGGGAGCCCGTGTAGTAAAACCCGGTTACCCAGCCAGGGCGCAGGTGAGTTGCCCCGAGCGACCTCTTGGCTGCGGAAGCGGGCCAGAAGCCGAGGCCGCAGAGTGCGTGGTCTGGGGAAGGCTGGTGCAGCCACCCAGCAGGGTGGATTGTGCCCTTCCTGTCTCAGGAAAATTGCTTCGGTTACTGAGGCCCAGCGAACACGCTGCCTTGAGGAAACTTAAGTTTGCACTCAAGTTTGTAGACAAAAGGGTGTAAATATGCTATATAAGTGTAACTGTAACCCTGACCCAGTTCGGCCTCAAGATCTGTCATTGCCGCTGCGGCTGCTGCTCGAGCTTTTGGAGTTTGCTTGTAGTGTTTGAAAGAGAGCAGGTGTAAACGGATTTAAACGAACATCTTTAGATCTGGGTGTTTTTCCTAGCTCCACTTTCAGAGATGGAAAAACGTGCCAGAGTTGGCCCTGCTTTGAGGCAAGGCCTTCATACAGGCAGCAGCCAAATGCAACACGAAAGCCGCTTTCATATTAAGGTCGTGGGCTTTTAGTAGGCTGCAAAATGATCGTCTCTAGGATATGCATTCCCTAATGCTGAGATGTGGAATGTTCGAGGATAGGGGCCAAGGGTGGGGGAATTCTCCTTATAGGCTTGATAATATGTCAGACGAGAACCTTGGAAAGTAATTGACTGAATTTGGAAAAATACCTCTGTCCTGTGTTGGTACGAGAACCAAACTACATTAGTACTCTCCAAATGATTGACCGGTTTCATCTAATTTCCTAGTGAAAATCTACTGAACTTTATGAATTAGTTTAACCAACATCTAAGTTTTACAACTGATGCTTTTCAAATATGAAGTGTATCGTTTGTCCTGAGAAGCAGAGGTTGATTTTTTTTTTATAAACAAAAGTGATACTTTAGCCTCAATATTCTTTGGATCAGCCTTACCTATCAATATTGTACTGAGAGTACATGCTGTACTCTCAGTAGTTGTTGTTTACTATAATCACTTTTGGATATGACCAGGATTATTGGTGTTGTACACCTGAACAAATGTAAAAATATTATTTGTGAGCAGCGTTTGTTCTTGTAACGTTAATATAAGTTCTTGTTTTTGTTTTTAAAATATCTTTATGAAGGAACTAGAAGACGATAATTTAGTAAAAGAGCCCAAGTCTTTTAGAACATTGTAGACTCATGTTTACCAGTGATTCAAGGATTATGTCTTTCCTTGATTTTTTGAATATGCATTATCATCTTAGTGAACAGTTTTTAAAGTGGCAAATGTTTATTTCAACCTTATAAATTTTGTGAATACTCAAGAATGCCAGGATATGTACTCAACCAAGTGTAATCAGAATGTTAAAATCTGTAAGAACAAATCAATGTTTGGATGCCAAATACAGATGATGCTTGAGTTCTCCGGTTTATAATCACTACTTTCCTTTAATGTTGCAATAATCATTTCAACATTTTTTGCGTGCTTACCAGTTGGGTACTCAAGGTTAAGGTAGTAGATGAGACAGAGTCCCTGCCTCTCTCCTGACTTGCCCTGTATTTGATAATGTTTGAATTGGTTCTGGCTAGCCTTGAGGGACTGGACAGATTGGGGTGGGAGGGAAAGGTTGTCTGTAGCAGAGGTTACAGCATGAACTAAAGTTTGGAAATATGAAAGTGCAGGGCAGGCTTGGAAAGTGAAAGGAGTCAAGAGGTGCAGAGGGTGCTGGGTGGCATGGGAAGCCAAGGCATTGAGGCTGAAAGGAACAGGTTAAAAGGGGTCATGTTGCAGAAAGGCCTTAAATGTTATGCTAGGAAATTTGAAAGTTATGGTAACGTATAAGAACTAGGGTCAGGTACAGACAAGGTCTCCCTGTGTTGCCCAGGCTGGTCTGCTGGGCTCAAGTGATCCTCACACCTCATCCTCCAGAAGGATTTTTGTTTTTGTGGAAGGGATTAGTTTAGAGAAACAAGATTGAGACACAAAACAAAATCTTGTTTTGTTTGCTGATCTCAAAAAAAAAAAAATGTTTGCTACATGGTATCAGCATCTAGTAAGCAGTCACTTGGGTTTCTCGTTTGTTTTTCGGCCCTGCATAAAGTAGTTAGCCTTTTAATATAGCTCTGTGGAATTCCAGACATGGTGAAAAAGAAATAGGTCAGAAATATGAGCGTAAAACAGATGGAAATGCAAAACTGGAATGGTACCCAGAGATCACTTACTTCAGTGTTGTGGTGTAATATGAAATACATTTGACCTTTGTCCTGGGTTCCTGAAACAGCTCCTAAAACCCTTGTAATTTCCTGAGTGATAGGAGTGTTGCTTGTTACTCACAAGGAGCCTGTTTTGATCACATTTGAGTTTATGCTAATGAAATGACTTAGGATGGGTCTCCTAGACAGCCTCAGGATGGAGCTGGTCACCAGAAAGACCAAGTGATTACAGAGTTGGGACTTTCAGTCCCCACCCATCATCCCCTTTGAAGGGAAGTGAATGGGCTAGAGATGAAGCTTTATAAAAATTCTAGAACAGTAAAATTTGGTGACCTGGGTTGCTGAACATGTGGAGATGCTGGGAGGGTGGCGACACCTGCCCCCATCCTTTGCCCTGTACATCTCTTTCATTTGGCTGTTCATCTGTATCCTTTATAATAAACAATATAAGTGTTTTCCTGAGTTCCACAAGGCCTTCTACCAAAGTGATTAAACCTAAGGAGGGGGTAGTAGAAGCTCCAGTTTATAGCTGGTTCCTCAGAAGTACAGATGGCAACCTGCTACTTATGATACTTATGATAGGCATCTCACGTAGGGAGCAGTCTTGTGGGACTGAACCCTTAATCTGTGGGATCTGAGTCTAACTTCAGGTAGGTATCTGACTCAGGGATCTGAGTCTAACTTCAGGTCAGAATTAAATTGAATTGGAGGACACCTAGTTGGCGCCTGCTGGGGAAAAATAAAAACAAAAATTCACACATCTGGTCACAGAAGTGGTCTGTGCAGAATGAGAGTACAGTGAAAAAAGTTTTTTGGTTTTTATTGTTTGTTTTAGAGACAGGGTGTCACTCTGCCACCTAGGCTAGAGTCAGTGGCTACATCATAGCTAAGTGCAGCCTCAATCTCCTGGGCTCAAGTGATCCTCCTGCCTCAGCTTCCCAAGTAACTAGGACTACAGGTATGCATCACCACTCTTGGCTAATTATTTTTACTTTTGTAGAGACTGAGTCTCACCATGTAGCCCAGGTTGTTCTCAAACTCCTGGCCTAAAGCAATCCTCCTGCCTAGACCTACCAAAGTCTTGGGATTACAGGCGTGAGCCCCTGGGCTGGACCCTGTTTTTTCTTTTGCAAGTGGTTAGCAAATGGCAAAGTTTTTTTGTTTGTTTGAGACGGAGTCTCGCTCTGTCTTCCAGGCTGGAGTGCAGTGGTGCAATCTCAGCTCACTGCAACCTCCACCTCCTGGGTTCAAGCGATTCTTCTGCCTCAGCCTCCTGAGTAGCGGGGACTACAGGCGCATGCCACCACTCCTGGCTAATTTTTGTATTTTTAGTAGAGATGGAGTTTCACCATGTTGGCCAGGATGGTCTCCATCTCCTGACCTCGCGATCCACCCACCTCAGCCTCCCAAAGTGCTCGGATTACAAACGTGAGCCTCCGAGCCTGGCCCACAAACTTTTTTTTTTAAAAGATTTGTTTTTCCAAAGGGCGTTGTATATAGATCCCTGATAGAGAAATCAGAAAAAAGCAAAGTGGTTGTGGTTAAAATAGAAGTAGAGGTTCAGTTGTTTTTAAGCACAGTTTGAAAAACACAGAGTTCAGTTCCCTAATTTTACAGATGAAATGAAGATTCAGAAAGGTTAAGTAGGTACGTTTTCTACCAATTCTGTGAAAGCTTTGTGAGGGTAGCAGTTTTTTCTGTCTCTTGTTCACGTTGTATAATGAGAGCCTATAACAGTATAGGCAAGTTACAGGTATTCATTAGACGTGTATTAAATGAAGTCTGTTTTGTTTCTCCTAATTCCAACTCCAGGTCTCTTTTTTAAAATTCTTATTTATTTGTTTCAGAGACAGAATCTCACTCTGTCACCCAGGCTGGAGTACAGTGTTGCCATCATAGCTCACTGCACCCTTGAACTCCTGGGCTCAATCTATCTTCCTACCACGGCCTTCTGAGTAGCTGGGACTATAGGTGTGTGCCACCATACACAGCTAACTTTAAAAAAAAAATTGTAGAGACTGATCTCAAACTCCTGGCTTCAAGTGATCCTCCCATCTGGACCTTCCAAAGTACTGGGATTACAGGCATGAGCCACCGTGCCCAGCCTAAAGATTTCTTTCTATTAACAGACTCTAAGAAAATTCTTTTTAGAAACTTTGATGTTTGAGAAGAGTAAGGAATAGGCAGAAAACCGAGTCTTCATGATCACTTTTACTTGTTTTGTAAGTGTAACTGCTAGCATGTTTCCTCCGCTTATTCGAAGATACAGCTTGACTTGATTGAGTCTGTTAAATCTTTCTCTTAAACTTCCTTCCTTGGTGTTGTATTTCTATCCTTCATTTTTCATTGCGCAATATATGGATTTTTAGAACTATTTGTATTTCCATACCAAGCATTAATTGAATATTTCTTACCTTTTACTTTGCCTTTTGGGATTCCTTCCAAAGCTGAGTCCTCAGACATAGGAAGACTGACTAAAATAATACCCTGGTCATGATCTTGTTGGGAGGTCGGGGGCGGGGGGCAGTCAGATTTAATAATAAGCTGCTGGTTTTTAATTTTACTTTTAGGAAGCAAATGGTGCTTATTTTCAAATGAAAGCATATTTTAATCCTTCCATATGCCCTTTTCCAGAATGAAACTACAGTTTTATCACTTTAATTGTCAATAATGCAAGAAAGATGAGATAGTAATGGGAATTACTAGAATTCACTATGGAAGATGTAAATAAACATTCATACAACAGTACTATCGGGTCAGTCACAGGAAACCCTTAAACTTTGAGGGCACATGCAACATTTAAAATGATGTAAATTCTCCCTAGTGTATCTCACATAAGTTATTTTTGATCAGAGCCACATCAGTGTCTCAGGTTTCTCGTCTTCCTTTATAGCTAACCGGAAGCATCAGGTCCTCTCATGAATATACCCCTATGGTATTAAAGTAACTGTGTCTGAATACATAATTTCCTTCTAAGCTGATTTTTTTTTTTTTTTTTTTGAGACTGAGTTTCAGTCTTGTTGACCAGGCTGGAGTGCAATGGCGCAATCTCAGCAGACCGCAACCTCTGCCTCCCAGGTTCAAGGGATTCTCCTGCCTCAGCCTCCCAAGTAGCTGGGATTACAGGCATGCTTCACCATGCCTGGCTAATTTTGTATTTTTAGTAGAGACAGGGTTTCTCCATGTTGGTCAGGCTGGTCTGAAACTACCAACCTCAGGTAATCCACCCACCTCAGCCTCCCAAAGTACTGGGATTACAGGCATGAGTCACTGCGCCAAGCTCTAAGCTGATTAATAGATATCTCAAAGATCTTAAAGTAGGCTGGGCGTGGTGGCTCTTGCCTTTTAATCCCAGCACTTTGGGAGGCTGAGGCGGGCAGATCACCTGAGGTCGGGAGTTCGAGACCAGCCTGGCCAACATGGTGAAACCCCGTCTCTACTAAAAATACAAAAATTAGCCGGGCATGGTGGCATGCGCCTGTAATCCCAGCTACTTGGGAGGCTGAAGCAGGAGAATCGCTTGAACCCGGGAGGCGGAGGTTGTGATGAGCCGAGATCATGCCGTCACACTCCAGCCCGGGGCACAAGAGCGAGACTTTGTCTCAAAAAAAAATCTTAAAGTATTCACTCCATATGTAAGCAAGTGTCTCATATCTGGGTTTAGTTTTTATTTTTAATTTCTATATATATTGTTTTAGTTGTTTGCAGTGTCTTTTTACTCCCCCTCCCCCCAGGTTTCTGGGATTGTAGCAGTAATTAATTTTGTAAACCATATTCATTGCCACCACTACTATTTCATGTTACTTTATCTTTCCAATTCATGTGTAATCCCTGAAGTATTTTATGCTAAAGGTATTAAAATAGAATAATTTCTTTCCTAGAAATGAGGCCTCTTCATTGTCAGCATTGTTAGAAAAGATCATGTTATATATTTTCATCTCTGGAGAAGCCACTATTTTCAATAGGCTAAGCATACTCAGATTTGTCCAGAAGGTGTGGACTAGTGAAAAGGTTATATATAGGCTTTGATACAGCCCAAATTTTTGTGGAGAAACTTACTTAACATGCTTCAGGGTGTAATGATACCTTTCTTACAGAGTTGTTGAGAGAATTACATTAAATGAGGTACTATTTTTAAAGTACTTAGCCCTAGAAGGGGCTTAGCAATTAGAGTCCCTCTCTTCCATTTTCTTCAGAACACCATTTTATAAATTCTTCAGGTAGCAGAAACCATATGGGTTTTGTTCATCATATGCCCAGTAGTAGCAGCTTGTAATAGGCACTCAATTAAATGAACTTAGCTTCCTATTCATTGCTGCTTTTGAAGACTGGCCACTGACAGGAGTCTGTGTGCCAGCTCCCTCTCCCCTTTTTTGTATTTAAGGCTCAGTCACTATTTTAGTCTTATCTTTATTTTTTCTGCTTTCCAGTCCTCCATCCCTTACGTCCACAAATGTATTCTTGGAAGGTTTCTGGTAATAGGCCATCTACCTTAGCTAGTTTGCTTATGGAAAGGTAACTTTAATGGGTTTTAAGTTTTCTAAAATTGTGTGCCAAAAGTCATTTGTAACAGGAACTGAGGAAAAGCAGGATGAAGTATTGAGAGGGAGTGGTAAAAATCATGTCTTGCCTAGCCTGTGGCCAAGTCTTAACTTGTTTAACCTTAGGATTTCTGATTAATGGGTATTGTGAAATGCGCTATAAGCCCGGCTTTGGAACCGGCAATGCCTGGCTTCTTTACTACTTACCAACGATTTGAATTCATATGAATTAGTGAGCTTTCGTGGCCCTGTTTATTTGCATATAAAAGATGATAGTGATACTTCACAGAATTGTTTGAGAAGCATATCAGATTATACGTAGAAAAGCAAGGTATCTGGCATGTAGTAGATTCTGAACCAATATTAGTTTTCTTTTCTTTCTTTTTTTTTGAGACAGGGCCTCACTTTGTCACCCAGGCTGGAGTGCAGTGATATGATCACAGCTCACTGCAGTCTTGACCTCCCCGGGTTAAGGTGATTCTCTCACTTCAGCCTCCTGAGTAGCTAGGACTACAGGGGCATGCCACTATGCCCAGCTAATTTTTGTATTTTTTGTAGAGACGGAGTTTCACCATGTTGCCCAGGCTCAAGTGATTCTCCCACCTCAGCCTCCCAGAGGGCTGGGATTACAGGCGTGAGCCACCATGTGTGGCCATGGTTTTCTTTTGGCGCCTCACTCATAGCACTCATTGTCATGGTATCCAAGAAGTATAAATGATGTTGTAGCAGGAATAATCTATACTTAATGCAGTGAGATTTAATCCAGTTGTTTACATAGCCTGTGTCTGTAGGCTCTCTCCGCCAGCAGTGACTGGAACGGTTACCTTCATCCTCAGGTGTATTTGCGGTTTATGGAATGTAGGAGAGAAAGAATACAAGAAAACATTTCTCTCAGAGCTTGGGAAGCTCTATAATTGTTAGCTTTGCATTATAATAATCTAGGATATCCAGATGTAATCTGAGACTCCTCATTTTTGAAATCACCAAGGTTTCTAATTGCCTGTTTCCTTAGGAGTGTGTGGGTATGCAAGTGTGCACATTTTTATGCTCATTAAAAATCTGTATTTTGGCATTGCTAGTGATACCTTATTGGCAGGGAGAGTATATTAAAATATTCAGTAATCAGTACTGCGTATACTGACTGCTAAATGGATACCATCCTTCATACCAGAGCAGGATCCTATAAGCTTCCAGCTGTGCCAGGCATTAGTCCTTCAGCTGCTGGATTATGAGAAGGTTTGGGCTAGCATGGTGGGGTAAAGCAGGGAAATTGGACCACGGCTATGACTCATTACCAAGTGATTCAGAGCTTTTTTAATATTTTAACAAAGATAATTGTTAAAATGCATACCTGGGTGCATACTGACTGAATATTGGCCTATTTCTTCGTAATTAAGTGATGAATGAATTCAGTGATTAAATTCTTCTATGTGATTCTACCTCAAAGTTAATATGAATTTATCTTAGTAGGATAGAGGAGCTTGTACTTTGCTGACCTTGATGTTTGTGTTCAGATAATGGAAAGTGAAATCTGACTTTGATCCGACTGAAAAAAAAAGTTGGAATTCAATTCAGGAAAATGTTCATGAAACAAACATTTTTAATATTAAAATGTGTCAGGGAGGGCAAATGATCATGCTATTATGGAAATCTTAGGAGTAGTCAAATTAGAGACATGGTTTTTATTTTCTCTCTTCATTTTTTTCTTTTTAAACAATAATTGTTGTATGGTGGAAATCGTGACTGTTACAATCACTATTCAGGTAACTTGCTTTATTTTTGTGTTTTCCTGTATGTTTATATTACTCATTTATCAATTTTGCACATTTATATTAGGGTTGGTAACCTTTTTGTGTCAAATGTTTTTTTCCTATAAAATGGCTGTTTTGTAACGTTGGAGTAATCCTATTTTGATGCTTTATTTTCCTTGAAATTTTCTTAACTTTATATTTATGATAATATCTCTTAAGCGAGCCTTTAGTACCAGTTAGTCCTGTGGTATTTTCCTGCTCTATTCCCAGTGTCACATTTTTCCCCTTTTCACTCAAATTCTCAATATCCTCCCTCTCTGTCTCCCTTTCCAATGATGACCTTACTTATTTTACTAAGAAATTGAAAGCAATCTGACAATCTGAAGGTAAAGTATTAATTTTCTGCCATCAAATCTATCAGTCTTCCTGCATATTATCATTCTTGCCTTATCTGAGACAAATTCAGATTATTTGGGTACAGAATTCTGTTCTCTCTCTTTTAAGAACTTTGTCTCTGCGATTATCTCATTTACCATCAATTTTGATCTTAAACACCTGAACCTTATTTTATGCAGTGCATATGTAATCCTGACAGTTATGTATAACTTTTATTTTAGAGACGAGATCTCACTGTGTTGCCTGGGATGGTCTCGAACTCCTGGGCTCAAGTGACCCTCCAGCCTCTGTCTCCCAGAGTGCTGGGATTACAGGCATGAGACACCAAGCCTGGCCTATAAATTTAATTCACAATTTCTAGCAAATATTTATTTAGCTCCTCTTTACATAACATTTTGTGCTAATACTCTGGGCATACAAATGTGAATGTTCTCTGCACTCCAGGACTTCTCTACCCCTCAGTAAAAGAGGAAAGGACTGTTAGCACTGAACATCTCTTTCCTTCATAAGGTCTGTGAGAAGGGTGCCCAGAGTTCTGAAGAGGAAACAATTCTTTTTGGTTAAAGTAATAGGGAATCTTAACAGAAGAAGTTAGATAGAACTTCAGCTGTATCTAAAATGGCGGACACATTTTGAATTGTCAGGTAAAAATGCATGAATCAAAGGTAACGAATTTAAAAAATGTACTCTGAGCAGTGCAGGGGTACAAGGGAGAGAGAGTAATGAAAGAATAGTCTGGGCCTGGTATGATGGCTCATGCCTGTAATCCCAGCACTTTGGGAGGCTGAGGTGGGTGGATCACCTGAGGTCAGGGGTTGGAGATCAGCCTAGCCAACATGGTAAAAAACCCATCTCTACTAAAAATAAAAAACTAGCTGGGTGTAGTGGCCAGTGCCTGTAATCCCAGCTACTTCCGAGGCTGAGGCAGGAGAATCGTTGGAACCCGGGAGGCGGAGGTTGCAGTGAACTGCAATCGCACCATTGCACTCCAGTCTGGGCAACAAGCGCTAAACTCTGTCTCAGAAAAAAAAAAAAGAATAGCTTTTACAATTATGTTGGGGCTGTTAATGGAGGTTCCTGGAAATTGTCCTAAGAAGTTTAGACTTCATTTGGATCAAGAGCCACTAAAGACTGTATGGTAAGGAATGTTAAAAAGTACTCTGGTAGTGTTAGTAATGAATTAGAGGGAAGTAAAAGTGGAGTAAAGGGAAGTCATTTAGGGAATTTTTTCAAACCAAATCCTATTTCATATGCCCTAAAGAGATCCTGTGGTTTTTTGTTTGTTTGTTTGTTTTTGGTACAGGGACTAGACTTGCATGAAATATTTGTTTTATAAATTTTAATTTTCGTGTTAAGTTTTCTTAAAGCAGGAAGATAATCAGTTTTCCTTTTGTGAGAATCTAGTGTCTGAAAGGAGATTATGCTACCGAGACAGATACGTGCTGGGGGTAGATGTTGTAATAATTTAGTCTTGCTTGGGAGGGCATACATATGCTTATAGAAAACCATAGGCTGTATCTTGCTGGTACCTGATAGTATCAGTCAGGCTGACCAGCTGAGCAGCTCCATTGAAAAGATTATAGACCATTTGTAAAAAATCTTTTATTTCTTCATTCAGATTCAGATACAGATCATCATTGAGTACCAGTGAGTAGATAATGTGTTAGAATCATCTGTTTCCCTCTTTTATTTGACATAGTTCACTTGAAGCTAAGAATATAAAATTCTTTCAGAGATTATATAAAAACTGAATTTTTTTAGTTTTGTTTGTTGTTTTGACACAGGGTCTCACTGTGTCACCCAAACTGGAGTATAGTGGCGCAATCACTGCTCACTGCAACCTCGATCTCCTGGGGTTAGGTGATCCACCTCAGCCTCTTGAGTAGCTGGGACTACAGGTGTGCACCACTACATCTGCCTAATTTTATGTAATTTTTGTAGAGATGGAGTTTTGGTCTGTTGTCCAGGCTGGTCTTGAACTGGACTCAAGCAGTCTACTGCCTCAGCCTCCCAAAGTGCTGGGATTACAAGCACATCCGACCATTTTTTAGTTTGTTTGTTTTGTTTTGTTTGTTTGTTTTTCTTTTGAGACAGAGTCTTGCTCTGTTGCCCAGGCTGGAGTGCAGTGGCACAGTCTTGGCTCACTGCAAGCTCCATCACCTGGGTTCATGCCATTCTCCTGACTCAGCCTCCCAAGTAGCTGGGAGAACAGGCACCTGCCACCATGTCCAGCTAATTTTTTTTTTTTTGGATTTTTAGTAGAGATGGCGTTTCACCATGTTAGCCAGTATGGTCTCGATCTCCTGACCTCGTGATTTACCTGTCTCAGCCTCCCAAAGTGCTAGGATTACAGGCATGAGCCACTGCGCCCAGCCTGTTATTTTTATTATTTTATTTTATTTATTTTTTTGAGACAGGATCTCACTCTGTCACCCAGGCTGGAGTGCAGTGGTACAATCTTGGCTCAATGCAGCCTCGACCTCCTGGGCTGAAGCAAACCTAGCACCTCAGCCTCCCGAGTACCTGGGACTACAGGCACAAACCACCACACCTGTGTAATTTTTAATTTCATTATTGTAAAGATGAAGTCTCACTATGTTGCCTGGGCTGCTCTCAAACTCCTGGACTCAAGCTCCTGGACTCAAGCAGTCCCCCTGCCTCAGCCTCCCAAAGTGCTGCGATCGCAGGCATGAGCCACCACACCCAGCCCATTGTTTAGTTTTTCGATGATTATTTGATGCTTATTTGTAAGGCATTGTATTGGGCAATTAGGTGTAATAATCAAATTAATTTATTCTAAAAATCCTTTTTCACATTTTTTACCTCTGAAATTGGGGTGCATTTTTGAATCAGTGGAATTCTAAAGTTGCTTTCCATAAAGTCAAGTCTTAATATAGTTGTATGAAAATCTGCCATTGATACCTGATGTGGTAGGCTGAATAATGGGTCCCCCAGCCAGCTGTGATTAAGTTAAGGATCTTGAGATGGGGTTTTCCTGGAACTTGGTAGGCCTGGTATAATCACAGTGGTTCTTATTAGAGAGACACAGGACAAGTCAGAGCCAGCAGCGAAAGAAATGTGAAGTGGAAGCAATATTATGTAATGGCATGCATTCACTTGTAGGATTAGAGAATGTTCTCCTGGAGGAAGAGCTGAGCTGAGATCTAAAGAATAAGTTAAGAATTGGTCAGGTGAAACAGAAGAGAGTATTTTGGAAGGTTCCATGTAGAGTGAAAAGCCTATCTGAAGATTGAGAGGTGAGCAAGCATGGCTTGAAAAAAATTTAGCATGATAAGGATATGTGCAGAACAGTGATTCTCAGCCTTTTCATATTCATTCATACTCATGGCTACTTTAGTGCTAAAATTTTTGGTGGCATTCTTTTTTTTTTTTTTTTTTTTTGAGACGGAGTCTCGCTCTGTCGCCCAGGCTGGAGTGCAGTGGCCAGATCTCAGCTCACTGCAAGCTCCATCTGCCGAGTTTACGCCATTCTCCTGCCTCAGCCTCCCGAGTAGCTGGGACTACAGGCACCCGCCACTTCGCCCGGCTAGTTTTTTGTATTTTTTAGTAGAGATGGGGTTTCACCGGGTTAGCCAGGATGGTCTCGATCTCCTGACCTCGTGATCCGCCCGTCTCGACCTCCCAAAGTGCTGGGATTACAGGCTTGAGCCACTGCGCCCGGCCAAGGTGGCGTTCTTAAAGGAATTACACTTTGAACACTTGTATTAAAATAAAAGTTTAAAAAAAAGTATCACATACTCACTTGATCCCCTTCAGAAGCCTCTACAAGACAGCTTAAAATAAAACTGTCTTCTGCCTTGATGAACCTCTTTTAGGGCCTCTTGAGGCAAAACTCAAGCATACAATCTTACTTGATGTTCTTCTGTGGCTTCTTTGCTTTTTTGTGGCAAACAGTATTTTTTCCCACCAGCTCAGCATTCTATTTGACTTCACCATATCAGTAAGTATCTTAAGTGTAGCAAAATTAAATTTTATTTATTGATCAAATGTTGGCAGAGGCATGTGGAAGACTTGCAGTGTACCAGTATATTAAGGCATACCTCTTTAAAATTATTGTATGAAGAGGTGGTGAGTGATAAAGCAGGAGTGATAAGCAGGGGTCAGATTATGGAGAGTCTTCGCATTGTTTTCTATTTACTGCTGTTGTAGCAGATGACCACAAATTGGTGGCTTCAAACAACATGAATTTATCACCTATAGGTTAGAAGTCCACCTGAGTTAAAATCAAGGCATCTACAGGGCTGCATTCTCTTCTAGAGAATCTAAGGGAGAATTAATTTCTTGCCTTTGTCAGATAGCTTCTAGATGCTGCCTACATTCCTTGGCTCATGGCCCACTTTCTCCATGTTCAAAGCCAGCAACATTGCATCTCTCTTGAGAATTCTTCTATAGTCACATCTCCCTCTGACTCTTCTACCCCTCCTGTTCTGCTCTTAAGGATGCTTGTGATTATATTGGTCTCACCTGGGTAATCAAGAATCTGTTTCAAGGTCAGCTGATTAACATTCTTAATACCATGTGCAACCTTAGTTCCCCTTTGCCAGGTAATCTAACATATTCACAAGTTCAGAGATTAGGATATGGACGTATGTTTTATTGGTCATGTTAAATAATTTGAATTTTTTGTGTGTGTGTGGCAAGAGAAACCATTAGAAGGCATCATACCAGGGAGTAACAATATCAGATCTGGTTTTTAGGTAAATCACTCTGGCTATGTTTGGTGTGTCATACAATTTAATAGGTCATTTCCAGCACCTTTTTCTACTGATATATTAAAAACTTTATCTTGCAATAATTTTAGACTTACAGAAGTGTTGCAAAGATAGTACAGAAAGTGTAGTACTACCTTCAGTCAGCTTCCTCTAACAATTACTTATGAAACTTTTTGTTTTTTTGAGACAGAGTCTCGCTCTGTTGCCCAGGCTGGAGTGCAGTGATGTGATCTCTGCTCACTATAACCTCGGCCTCCCAGATTCAAGCGATTCTCCTGCCTCAGCCTCCTGAGTATCGGAGACTACAGGCACTTGCCACCATGCCTGGCTAATTTTTGTGTTTTTGTATTTTTAGTAGAGATGGGGTTTCGCCATGTTGGCCAGGCTGTTCTTGAACTCCTGACCTGCCCACCTCAGCCTCCCAAAGTGCTGGGATTTACAGGTATGAGCCACTGTGCCCAGCCCATCTTCCAAAACTTTGGTACATTTATCAAAACCAGCAAATTAACATTAGTGAAATAAAATTACAAATTGTATTGATGTTTCACCAGTTTTTACATGAATGTCTTTTTTTCTGTTTCAGGATTTAATTCAGAATATCATGTTGTATTTAGTTGTCATGTCTCCTTAGCCTGTAGTCTGACAGTTTCTTAGTCTTGTCTTTTTTTTTTTTTTTTTTTTAATGACTTCCTTGCTTTTGAAGAGTACTGATTAGGTATTTTGTAGACAGTTCCTCACTTTGAGCTTGCTGATGCTTTCACATTATTAGATTGTGTGTATGAATTTTTCATAAGAATAGCACAGTGGTGAAGTACGCTTCTTATTGAGTCATTTCAGGGTTTGCATGGTACTAGCTTGTTTTATTTCTGATCATGTTAACCTTGGGCACTTGACTTGGTTAAGAGGGTTGTCTTAGCTCAGGCTGCTGTATTGAAACACCATTGACTGAGGCTTAAACAACAGATATTTCTTTTCTTTCTTTGAGGCAGTGTCTCACTATCACCTGGGTTGGAATATAGTGGCTCAATCATGGTTCACTGAAGCCTTGACCTCCCAGGCTCAAACAGTCCTCCCACCTCAGCCTCCCAAGTAGCTGGGACTATAGGCATGTGCCACCATGCCTGGCTAATTTTTTTATTTTTATTTTTTTTTGTAGAGACAGGGTTTCACCATGTTGCCCAAGCTAGTCTTGAACTCCTGGACCCAAGCAATCTGCCTGCCTTGGCCTCCCAAGTTGCTGGGATTACAGGCATGAGCCACTGCGCCCAGACATTTATTTTTACAACAGTTCTGGAGGCTGGAAGTTTGAGATCAGAGTGTCAGTATGGTCATATTCTAGTGAGGGCCCTCTATCCACCTTGTCACTGTGTGCTCACATGGCCTTTTCTTGGTATGTGCACATAGAGAGATCTCGCTCTTCTTTTTATAAGGGCACTCCTTCTCTCATGGTGGTCCTGCCTTCATGACCTAATGTAAACCTGTTTACTTCCCAAAGGCCCCACCTCCTAACACCATCAAATTCAGCCTCAGCATAGTTTTGAGGGGACATAAACATTGAGTCTATAATAGAGGGATGTCTATGAGGTTCTTCCTCTGTAAAGTTATTTTTTCCTTTTCATGGTCTGTTTATTAGGAGTGATTCACTTAACTCTAGCCTACTTTCAAAAGAAAGAGAAACTGGATGCAGTGGCTCACACCTGTAATCTCAGCACTTTGGGAAGCTGAAGCAGGAAGATTACTTGAGGCCAGAAGTTTGAGACCAGCCTGGCTAACATAGACCTTGTTTCTACAAACAAAGTAAAATTATTACCAGGGTGTGGTTGCACTTGCCTGTAGTCCCACCTACTCTGGAGGCTGAGATGGGAGGTTCACTTGAGTCCAGGGCTTCAAGGTTACAGTAAGCTATGATCACACCTTTGTAGTCCAGACTGGGTGACAGAGCAAGACCCTGTCTCTTTAAAATGTAGGAAAAAAAGGGAATTAAACTCTGCCTCCTGCAATGAGGTGTACCAAATGATTTGTGGGCTTATGTTCAGATCACCACAGTAATTAATAAATATTCTTTGGGAGATACTTTGAAGTTAGTCTACCATTCTGTTTCTTCTCAAAATTTCACTCACAGCTGGGTGCAGTGGCTCACACCTATAATCCCAGCACTTTGGGAGGCCAAGGCGGGTGGATCACCAGGGCAGAAGTTCAAGACCAGCCTGGCCAGGATGGTGAAACCCCGTCTCTACTAAAAATACAAAAATTAACTGGACGTGGTGGCAGGCACCTGTAATCCCAGCTACTTGGGAGGCTGAGGCAGGAGAATCGCTTGAACCCTGGGGGGCAGAGGTTTCAGAGAGCCAATATTGCACCACTGCATTCCAACCCGGGTGACAGAGTGAGACTCGTCTCAAAAAAAAAAAAATTGGCCGGGCGCGGTGGCTCAAGCCTGTAATCCCAGCACTTTGGGAGGCCGAGACGGGCGGATCACGAGGTCAGGA
>NW_012115644.1:3747620-3781069 GCF_000951035.1 Colobus angolensis palliatus
TTTTTTTTTTTTTTTTTTTTTTTTAAAGAGCCAGAGTCTTCCTCTTGCTCAGGCTGGAGTACGGTGGCTATTCACAGTTATAGTCCCACTACTGATCAGCATGGGATTTTTGATATCCTTAATTTCCTACTTCTGCCGGTTCACCCCTCCTTAGGCAACCTGATGGTCCCCTGCTCCTGGGAGGTCACCATATTGATGTCATACTTAGTGTAGATGCCCAATCAGCATAACACATGACAGCCCAGAACTCCTAGGCTTAAGGGATCCTCTCTCTTCAGCCTTTCCAGTAGCTGAGACTACAGATATTTGCCACAGCACCAGCTACTATGGATTTCTAATGGTAATTTTCTCTTTCCCTGTTTCTTATAATGGAGATTTTGTTTAATCCCATTTTAAAATCTATTCAGTCATTTGTGTATGTTATTATAAACTCAAAAATATTTACTTTATTCTTTGGGGTATAATCCAATGCTGTATGTAGAGAGGGAGACAGGGTCTTGCTCCATTGTCTAGGCTGGAGTGCAGTGATACAGTTATGGCTTGCTGCAGCCCTAACCTGCTGGGCTTAAGCAATCCTCTCAAGTAGCTGATGCCATCTGCCTAGCTAATTTTTTCTTTTTTTTTTTTTAAAGAGACAGAGTCTTGCTGTGTTGCCCAGGCTGGTCTCAAACTCCTGCCCTCAAGCAATCCTCCTACCTTGACTCCCAAAGTGCCAATACTATTGATACTTACTTTTGTTGCTCAGATTATTCCAGCTGTGGCCATTGGGAGCTCTTTCAGGTTGGCTTCTGTATCCCTTTCCCCCAATCCTTTTGTTGTTTGGGCACTTCCTTACTTTCTGACACTACAAGTTACTCTCTCTTGTACTTGCCTTATCCCAGTATCAAAATCAACCCTATGTCCAAGGGACTCTGGTTTCTTTTATTGGAGGATAATATTTAGAAACCAAGAACTAGGTGTTGGATATGCTTATTACTACGGTGGTGTCACTGCTTCAGGCTCTGAAAGTGGACAGAGCTAGGAAATGTGAGTATGTATATGTATATGCTAACCCATCTGTAATTATTTTTGTGTCTGTCTATCTGTATCTGTATTACCTAAACATCATTCAGTTAGGTTATCATACATTTGTAATACAATTAGACTGATCTGTCACAGTCTGTATTCTAGCCTAGGTTTTCTTGACATCCTGGTTGATTTTTTAAAGAAAATTTACCTATAGTATATTTCCTTTCATTCTTTGTAGAGTACAGCTCTATAAGTTTAGTTAAACACGTGTAATCATGTATGTATTATGCCAGTGCAGTGCCATCTGAAACGGTTCCATCACCATGAAAAAAAAAAAGTTCTTGTAGTCAGTGCCTCTCACCAGCCCCTGGCAGCCATTGCTCTGCTCTCTATCCTTGTTATTCTGAATGTCATATAAATGGAACCATGTAATATGTATCCCCTTGGGTCTGGTTCCTTTGGCTTAGCTACATTCATCCATGCTGCTGTACAAATTGATATTCTGTTCCTTGTTATTGCTAAGTAGTAGTCTGTTGTATGTGTGTACCATGATTATTTGTCCCTTCCTCTATTATCAGACATCTTGGTTGTTTCCAGTGTTGGATAGTTATAAAAAAAGTTACCATAAACATTCATGTACTGGCTTTTGTGTGGACGCAAGTTTGCAGCTCACTTAGGTAAATAACTAGAGTGGGACTGTTGGGTCACGTAGTAAATATATACTTAAGTTTATAACAAATTGCAAAATTATTTTTCAGGGTGGCTCTACTAGTGTGTATTCCCTCCAACAATGAGTGAATGTTTCTCTTGCACCACATCTTTGCCAGCATTTGATATTTTCGGTTTTTGATAGTGTCTTGTTGTAATTTAATTTGTATTTTCCTAATAACTAATGATAAGCATCTTCTCGTGTATATTTTACATTCTTATATCTTTTTTGGTGATTATCTTTTCAGATCTTTTACCGATTTTTGGTTGGGTTGTCTATTTTTTTTAGTAGTTGAGTTTTAAGAGTTCTTAGTGTATTCTGGGTACAAGTTTTTTATTAAGTGTCGGATTTGCAAACATTTTCTTTCTGTGTTATTCTTTTAATTTTCCTAAACGTTTTCATGACTGTGTCTTTTTATTTTATTTTATTTTATTTTATTTTTTTTAGACTGAGTTTCGCTCTTATCCCCCAGGCTGGAGTGCAATGGTGTGATCTCAGCTCACTGCAGCCTCTGCCTCCTGGGTTCAAGTGATTCTCCTGCCTCAGCCTCCCGAATAGCTGGAACTACAGGCATGCACCACCACACCCAGTTAATTTTTGTATTTTTAGTAGAGACAGGGTTTCTCCATGTTGTCCAGGCTGGTCTCGAACTCCTGACCTCAGGCACACCTGGCCAACTGTGTCTTATCTATCTTTAATCCCCCTTAGCTCCTTTCGCAGAGCATACTTTTTTTTTCATTTTGGTAAAGTCAACTTTATCAATATTTTATGTTGCTGAGTATCATAGGTGAGGTTGAGGCTCAGAAAACAAAACCTCAGGCTGGGTGCAGTGGCTCTCACCTATAATCCCAGCACTTTGGGAGGCTGAGGCAGGAGGATTCCCTGAGTCCAGGAGTTCAAAACCAGCCTGGCCAACATGATGAAACCCTGTTTCTACTAAACATGCAAAAATTAGCCAGGTGTGGTGGTGGATGCCTGTAATCCCAGCTACTAGGGAAAGTAAGGCAGGAGAATCACTTGAACCCTCAGGTGGAGATTGGGGTGAGCTGAGATCGCCCCACTGTACTCCAGCTTGGGTGACAGAGCAAGACTCTGTTTCAAGAAAGAAGAGAAGAGAGAGAGAGAGAGAGAGAGAGAGAGAGAGAGAGAAGAAAGAGAAGAAAGAAAGAACGAAACTCCAAAACGAAGGCCTCAGGAGCAAAAGTTTTTCTCTGACTTTTGTTGCCGCCTGTCTCTCAGTCCTGTTCTCCCCTGAGGCTAGCCTTAGAAAACCAGACTCCCTCTTCCCCAAAGCAGGTCATAGAAACTGGAACCTTTTTTCCCCAAAGCAAGCCATAAAACCTAAAAATATTACTCTAACTTTCCCTCTGTCCTATCTGTAAAAACTGGCTGTAATTATCTCACCTACCTTGTTTGACTATAGGTCATAAAACCCATTCCAGAGAGGGTCCTGCCCCATAAGCAGGAGGAAAGAATGTGTGCTCAGGCCAAGAAGAAACTAAACAGATAGGCCTTCCTGGGTTTCCCCATTCAGTCTGTTCACATTAGATTATAGCCTTTTTATCCAGTTAAACTTTTGCATGGCTGTCCATACTTTGTTGAACCTAAGCATAAAAATGGACAGTTTCCTCTATCTTTGGGTCTCATTCTGAAAGCCCCCATGTATTACATGTTAAATAAATTTGTATGTCTTTTCTCCTGTTAACCTGCCTTTTGCAAGTTGATTTTTCAGCACACCTTCAGAGGGCCAAGGGGACCTGCCCCTTTCACCTCTATAGTAAGAATTCATTGTCAATCCCAGATTCCCTTCAAAAATCTGTATTTTCTCTTAAATGTTTAATTTATAATGAGATTTAGGATTCTTTTTATTTTTTATTTTATTTTATTTTATTTTTATTTATTTATTTTTTTTTTGAGGCGGAGTCTCGCTCTGTTGCCCGGACTGGAGTGCAGTGGCCAGATCTCAGCTCACTGCAAGCTCCGCCTCCCGGGTTTTTTTTAGGCCATTCTCCTGCCTCAGCCTCCCGAGTAGCTGGGACTACAGGCGCCCGCCACCTCGCCCGGCTAGTTTTTGTATTTTTAGTAGAGATGGGGTTTCACCGTGTTAGCCAGGATGGTCTCGATCTCCTGACCTCGTGATCCTCCCGTCTCGGCCTCCCAAAGTGCTGGGATTACAGGCTTGAGCCACCGCGCCCGGCCTTATTTTATTTTTTGAGATGGGAGTTTCACTTTGTCGCCCAGGCTGGTGTGCAGTAGTGCTATCTTGGCTAACTCCAACCTCCGCCTCCCAGGTTCAAGTGAAGTCTCCTGTCTCAGCCCTCCCGAGTAGCTGGGATTTCAGGCATGTACCACCATGTCCAGCTAATTTTGTAGTCTTAGTAGAGATGGGTTTTCACCGTGTTAGCTGGGCTGGTCTCCAACTCCTGACCTCAGGTAATCTGCCTGCCTAGGCCTCCCAAAATGCTGGGATTACAGGCATGAGCCACCACACCCGGCCTATGATTCATTTTGATTTAATTTTTGTTTAATATATGTTGAGGTTCTTTTCTTTTTTTCACATGTGAATATCTAGTTATTCCAGCACCATTTGTTGAAAGAACTGTCTTTCCTCAATTGCATTGCCTTGGCACCTTTGTCAATAATCAGTTGACTGTATTTTTGTGGGTCTGTTTCTAGACTATGTTGCATTCTATCTGTCCTTTCACCAATACCACACTTTTTAAATTGTTGTAACCTATAAAGTACAGCTTAAAATTGGGTAATGTGAGTCTTCCAGCTTTGTTCCTTTTCAGTTTTTGTTTGTTTTTAGTAACTTTGCATTTCCATAGAAATTTTAGAATCAGCTTGTTGATACCTACAAAAAAAAGCCTGCTGGTGTTGTTTATTATGATTTCACTGAATCTAAAGATCAAAACTGAGATAAGTTACATCATAATATCAAGTCTTCTAATCCATGAACACGGTATGTCGTTCCATTTCTTTAAATCCTTGATTCCTTTCATTAATGTTTTGTAGTTTTCTTTATATAGGTTCTGAACATATTTCATTAAACTTAGATATCTAAGTACTTCTTTTTTGTACTATTATAAATGATACTGCTTTTTAAAATCTTAATTCCCCTTGTTTATAACTGATCTTTAGAGACGTAATTGATTCTTATATATTGACCTTATATTCTGTGACCTTGATAAACTCACTAGTTCCAGGCATTTTTTGGAAGATTTTTTTGAGATTTTCTACCTAGACAGTCATGTCATTCTGCAAATAAAGACAGTTTTTTTTTTTTAACTCCTTTCCAGTCTATCTACTATTTATTTATTTTTCTTGCCTCACTGAAGGGACTTACATCTTGTACATTATTGAATAGGAGTGATGAGAGAGGACATCTTGCCTTGCATGTAATTGACATTAGGATAAAAGCAGTCTGTCTGTTCCTTACCATTAAGTATGGTTTGCTATAGGTTTTTAGTAGATAGTGCTTATCAGGTTAAGAAAGTTTCTTTCCCTTCCTAGTTTATTGAGAGTTTTTATCATGAATGGATGCCAAGTTTTATCTAATGCATTTTCTGTATCTATTGATACAATTATATGGCATTTTCTTAAGTTTGTTAATATGTTGAATCACATTGAATGTATTTCCAATGGTCAAACAACCTTGTATTCCTAGTATGAACCCCATTTGGTCATGATGTATTTTGCTTTTAATGTATTGTATTCTATTTGCTGAAGTTTTGTTCAATGATAGAACTCACAGCTAAGTTAAACAAGTACTTTTCCTGAAGATAACATTTATATTTCAGTGTGCAATAAAAGTGCTTTATGTTTCACAGAGACTATTGTTTTTAATGTAATAAGATTAATTTTTACTGCTTTATTTAATACTTTCTTAAAGGAAACTGGCTTAAAAATATATGTGAGTGCATGGTAGTGAAGAATATAGTAACTGCTAGTATTGCTTGGTGCCACTGCTTCAGTTTGTGCCCCAGGGTTCACATTGCAGCCGTCATTGCTTTTGTATCATTAGTATAATTGTCAACACAGTGAAAAAGGCAAATATCATCTTAGTACTATTATGAAAATAGTTTTTACTCATGGATTTTCCTCAAAGAGTTTCTGGCACTGCTAGGGTTTTGTATGCTACACTTTGAGAATTTCTGTTCTATATCTTTATTAATGTCTTAGGACTACTGAAACAAATGGCTACAAACTAGGTGGCTTAAAAGAACATAAATGTATTTTTCTGCAGTTATGAAGCCCAGAAGTCTGAAATTAAGATGTTGGCAGGACTACTTCTTAGTCCATTTTGTGCTACTATGACAGAATGCCTGAGACTGGCTAGTTTATAATGAACAAAAATTTACTTCTCACAATTCTGGAGGCTGGGAAATCCAAGAGCAAGGTACCAGCATCTGGCTAGGGCCTTTAACGTGGCAGAAAACATCACGTGGCAGAAGGGCAAAGGTGGGGGCAGAGAAAAGGGGACCAGACTTGCCCTTTTATACCAATCTCACTTCTGTGATAGTGGCATTAATGCATTCATAAGGGCACAGCCTCTTAATACCGTTACAATGGCGATGAAATTTCAACATGAGTTTTGGAGGAGCAAACATTTAAACCACAGCGGTCATGCTCCCTCTGTAGGCTCCTAGGGGAGTAATATGTTCATTGACTCTTCCCACTTGTCCTTGACTGTTGGCATTCCTTCGCTTGTGGCTACATCACTCTGTGCTCCAACTTCACATTGACTTCTCTCTGTTTATGTGTATGTCTTCTCTTCTGTATGTATATTTTGTAAGGATACATGTGATTGTATTTAGAACCCACTCAAATAATCCAGGAGAGACTCCTCAAGATCTTTAACCTAAGCATGTCTTTCATCATTTAAGGCAATAATCACTGTTTTTCATATAATTTTCACAGGATTGGAGGAATTAGGATGTGTACATAATCTTTTAGGGGGCCATTCTTTAGCCCACTACACGCTTACTGATTATACAAGTTTTAGACTGCTTTGTGTTGTCCCATAGGTCTCTTGAATTTTGTTCATTTTTCTTCAGTCTTTTTTTTCTCTATGTTTCTTAGATGAGATCATTTTCTTGACCAATCTTCAAGGTTGATCAACTTAATCAAGGTTCATTAAGTCTTCTGCCATGCTGTAGAGACCATTTAGCATATTTATTTATTTTGAATATTTTAAAAATAGTTTTCATTTCTCTTGATACCCCTTGTCTGTGCATTTGCTGGTAACGTTTTCCTCCAATTTTTGGAATATATTTTCTTTTCATTTTTGGAATATATTTATAAAGACTTTGAAGTCTCTGCCAAATTTAGCTTCTGGGCCCACTTTGATTCTGGTCTCTACCTCCGTTTTTGCTGGACATCCTGACATCTCCCATTTCTGCACAGTTAAACTGCCAACTAGGGGCTTGACGCAGTAATTGCAACAGGTAGGAAGTTATTATTAGTAAAGTGAATGAACACAAAAATTTACCTACAGATCTGTTTATTATGTGGTTTATGTTAAAAAAAAAAGAAAACCTAAATAGCAAATAGAAAATTGATTAAAATATAGTAAATTCGTGTAACGGAGTACTATTCAGACGTTAAAAATAATGATGGAAAGATATTCAAATCATGCTAAATGAAGAAATCATTTAAAAGATACATTATAATCCCACTTTTGCTTAACTAAATTATACATATATATGCCAAAAGGAAATACTGGATTTATATACATCAGAATGTTAACAGGTTGTCTCAGGAAGATTACAGATGATTTTTATTTGATTACTTTCTGTATTTTTTTTTTTACAATGACTATCACATTTGTGATAAGAGAAGTACTTCTGAAGTTATTTTTCAGAAATTTGACATAACAAATTTCTTTTCTCCTCCACATAAATTTCTTTTCTCCTCTACAACTTTTGTCTATTTTAGAAGTATTAAAATACCAGCAGTCTTTTCATATATGTTGCAGGATCATTTTGAATCCCAAGAAAGATCACAGATGAATAATTACTACAAGAGTTTTGTATTCAGATAAGTTAAACATAATATGTGTATATATGTACATAATGCACAGTGTTGCTCTACTCTTAGAAAAAATATTTCGGGCCAGGTGCAGTGGCTCATGCCTGTAATCCCAGCACTTTGGGAGGCCGAGGCGGGCGGATCATGAGGTCAGGAGATTGAGACCATCCTGGTGAACACGGTGAAACCTCGTCTCTACTAAAAATAGAAAAAAATTAGCCAGGCATGGTGGCGGGTGCCTGTAGTCCCAGCTTCTCGGGAGGCTGAGTCAGGAGAATGGCGTGAACCTGGGAGGCGGCAGAGCTTGCGGTAAGCCGAGATCGCGCCACTGTACTCCAGCCTGGGCGACAGAGTGAGACTCCGTCTCAAAAAATAACAAAAAATAAAAAAAAAATAAAAAAAATAATTCTTTCTTGGAATACAGTATTTGGAAGCCATAGAGCTTAAATAAATATGGGGAAAAAAATGAAGCAGGTACACGAGAAAAGAATAGGGGGAAAAACAATGAGGGCCGAAAATTTAATTATCATGAGAGGCAGAAACAACTGGAATCATAGACATATGCTGTAGACTTTCACCATCCAGTGTGGTCACCACTAGCTATACATGGCTGTCGAGTACTTGACATATGGTTGATCAGATTGAGAAGTGCTATAAGTGTAAAATACATAATGGTTTTTGAAGAAATAGTACAAAAAAGCAAAATATCTCGGTAATTTAAAAATACTGAATACATGTTAAAAATGATGTACATTTATCTTTTTTATTAACTTTAATTACTTTCAGATACTTTTTTATAGATTGGGAACATTTAGATCTTGATATAAAGTATGGAATGGTAAGCATCTACATATAGTTAGATGTATTAGATGTTCCCACCCCCATGTTTTCCCAGAGTAGTACCTTTCTTTGATAAGCTAGAAAGTAAATAGACTTATTCTGGTGGGCAACTCACTTCTGATAAATTTCAGCAGATAGAACATTCCTGTTATTTTTAAAAGAGTGACATTTGAATAGTTAGGACATAATGATGATTTCTCTTTTCAGATCATGTAGCATGGATATGCCAAATCAATCACTAAGTGGGTAGATAATTTGAACAGATTTCTCTAAATCTGACTTGGCTCTTCGTTGATAAATTCTACTAGTGTAGACTTTTCTGAGACTACAGTGAAAGGTAGCAAATCCATCTTTTAATATATTTAAATAGGAGAAAGGAGGACAACATTTTACTTTTGTCGTGTTAATGAAAGATTCCTAATAGACTTTATTTCCTTAAGTAGATCAATTCTCTCAGATGAATTATTACCATCTAAAATAATCTGAAAGAAAAGTCAATTATACACCTAGTAAAATAGTGTTATCAGTATTTTTGTTCTGTGTATACTTCTTGGAATTATAGGAGGAATGTAGATGATATTTTTCCCTTATAGCTTGACTGTGTAAGTTATTTTTATGCTGGCCGTAGTATATATATTACATGACCAGAAATGAGGATTCCATTACATTACTTAAAAGAAATGGAAAACAATTAGAAAATGTATACTTTATTCTTATCTCTTTTATAAACAAATATTTTAATACATTATTAGGGCAAGGAGTATAGTGGTACTTCCTTTGTGTACTTGTGTCAGTGGAGCTGAAACATCTTGTCAATTTTCTGTTAACTTATCCTTTCATTTGAGATATGGCACAGATAATCTCTTTCCTTCCACAAGACAGAAAAACTAGATTCCAAGATAATTAAGATTTGCCCAAAACCCAAAGAAAAGTAATTGGAACTAAAACTAGAATTCTGTTGTTGGGACAACTGGCCATTTGTAGCAAAGGACAGCAGATCATTGGTTAACAGCATGAACTTGAGCCAGACTGCCTGATTCAAATTCCAGCCTAGTTAGTTCCTAAGCATGTAACTGTGTTAAACATCTTAACTTTTGTGGCTCGTTTATTGATAAATGGGTATAATAATACTATGTACTTTAGAAGATTAAAGAAGTTAATATATGTAAAGCATTTAGAACAGTGAGTGGCATATAATATAATATATTTAATGTATTAATAAGATTAACATTAGGATTGATGTTTTGTTGGTATTAATAAAATATATGCTATACTTATCAAAGATACATAAAAATGAAGGTATAAAACATTAGAGTAAAATATGGTTTTATAGTTTTACAATCTTGAAATGAAGAAACCAGTACTAAGTATGATTTAAAAATTCATCAAGCATAAAAAAAGAATTTTACTACGTAATCAAGAAACGATACCATGAACAAAGTCAAAACATAACAGTAACCTGGGGGAAATACTTACAGCACATAACATTAGGCTAATTTTCTACTACTGTGTGAGAACAGTTAGAAATCATTAAGGAAATTACAATGCTATAGAAAAAGCAAACAGCAGAGAAAGACACCCAAATGAGAGTCTCGGCATCATTCAAAGTTAACTACTGTAAACTAAAGTGTTTCTCACTTTTCAGATTGGCAAAGATTAAAATATAGTCAGTGTTGGGATGATAAGGCAATCTGAAGCATTGTTGATGGGAGGTATAAATCGATAGACCTTTTAAGAGATATTTGCCAATAATGTCAATTTTAAAAACATAAACCTTTTGAACTTCTAGTTTGACTTTTAGAAATTTGTCTTATCGCTTCATCACACATGTTGACCTCATAAATATAAATTGGTTCATCCCCAAGAAATTAATCAATGGAGATTTGGTAAATAATGTTATATCTCTACAATGAAGTACTATATGTACATTTTTAAAAGAATAATGAGGATTTATATATGCTAATACAGAAGGATATTCAGCATATATTAAGTAAAAAGCAAGTTGCAGAACTGTAATATGATTCCTTTGTGTGTTTAAAAAATCAAGTAAATTATATACGTGCTTACATATGCATTACATAGATACATGGATATACAAAGGATGCATAATCATTAACTGTAACTATATCTGGGAAATAGGATATAAGCTACTAGACAGAGATTTTTACTTTATACTCTTCATTGTTTGAATTTTTTTCTACGGTGGGTATATTGTTGCTTTTATAGTTAGGAAAAATAAAAAGTGAGAGAAAATTTTTGGCTCTGTGCAGTGGTTCATGCCTATAATCCCAGCATTTTGAGAGGTTAAGGGAGGAGAATCACTTGAGTCTAGGAGTTTAAGACCAGCCTGGGCACACAATGAGACCCTGTCTCTACAAAAAAATAAATTTAAAAACATTAATTGGGCAGTGGTGTATGGGAGACCAGCCTGGGCAACATAGTGAGAGCCCGTCTCTGTAAAAAATAACTAAGTAAAAATTAGCTGGTCACCATGGTACACACCTGTGGTCCCAGCTACTCGGACGGCTGAGTGAGAAGATTGCTTGAACCCAGGAGAACAAGGCTATAGTGAACCATGATCATGCTACCACACTCTAGCCTGGGATCAGAGCGAGACCCTGTCTCAAAGTTTAAACTTCTTCCAGGCTGAGTATATTACTTGCTGATAGCTGTATAACAAAATATCCCCCAAACTTAACAACTTAAAACAACTACTATTTATTTCACAGTTTCTCAGGAACATAAACTTGGGAGCAGCCTAGCTAGGTGGTTCTGGCTCGGGGTGTCTCATGAGATAAGCTGTTAGCTGGGCTATATAGTTATCTCAAGATTCTACTGAGTTTGGAGGATCTGCCTGAAAGCTCAGTCGTGGTTGTTGGCAGATCTTAGTTTCTCTTTGGCTGTTGGCCAGAGAGTTAAGTTCCTCCTCGCATAGGCTTCTTCATAGGACTGTTCACGACTTGGCAGCTTGTCTTCTTTCAGACTCGGGTATCTGAGAGAAAGAGAGCCAGAGCTCAAGACTCACCTAACGTGGAAGTGACATATCATCACCTCTGCCATATGCTGTTGTTCATACAGGCCAGTTCTGGTACATTGTGAGGGAGGACTACACAAGGGTGTGGATAACAGGAGGATTGGGGATCACTGGGGGCCATGTTGGAGGCTGGCTACCATAATGGGTCTATAACAGTGTATACCTTTTGTAATAAGTTGAGATTATGGAAAAGAAAGTTAATTGGGTCAACATTTAAATGGGGACTATTTTTAAAAATTAGTTATGTATTTACCAATACCTGTAAATACTTGCATTTCTTTTTCAGGTCCAGCCCAGAATCAAATGCAGGTTCTATCTGGATATGGATTGCATCATCAAAACTATATTGCTCCCTCAGGACATTACTCTCAAGGACCTGGGAAAATGACCTCATTGCCATTGGATACTCAGTGTGGTGATTACTACTCTGCTCTCTATACAGTACCAACACAAAATGTGACTGTTAACACAGTGAACCAGCAACCAGGAGCACAGCAGATGTACAGCAGGGGTCCTCCTGCCCCTCATATTGTGGGATCCACTCTAGGATCTTTCCAAGGTGCTGCATCATCAGCATCCCATTTGCATACGAGTGCCTCCCAACCATACTCCTCTTTTGTGAATCACTACAGTAGTCCAGCCATATACTCTGCCAACTCTTCTGTTGCGTCTCAGGGATTTCCCTCTACTTGTGGTCATTATGCTATGTCAACTGTTTCTAATGCTGCGTATCCTAGTGTTTCATATCCCTCTCTGCCTGCTGGTGATACATATGGGCAAATGTTTACCTCACAGAGTGCTCCAACTATTAGGCCAGTTAAAGATAATTCATTCTCTGGTCAAAATACAGCTATCAGCCATCCATTGCCACTTCCACCTCCACCATCACAACAGCACCAGCAGCAGCAAAGTCTTTCAGGATACAATACTCTAACGTGGTCAGCTCCAGGCCTTCCATCGACTCAAGACAATCTCATCCGAAACCACACAGGATCCCTGGCTGTAGCGAACAACAACCCAACAATTACTGGTAGGTTGAATGAAAAGTTCACCAAAACATGTTTGAAAATCAGTGCATTCCCAATTAAGTTATTATTGACATGAAGGTTAAAGGTGATATTGCCCGATAGAAAAACTGGAAGTTTGCTCAATTTATTGTGGTTTTTTTGTAGCACCTCTTTGAACCCTTTCTTCTCATCCATTCCCAGTTAGCCACCCAACCATCTGCCTTATCTAGTTTGTTTCCTTGCCATGATCAGTCAGCATTTATTGATCTATTTTATATATCTGCAATAGTTGTCTTTAATGTGAATTAGATACAGGGCAAAATGAAAGGGTCTGTTTTGAGGATATATTGGCCACTATTTTCTCTTTTATACTAGTTCAACCTTAGGACAGTTGTTTTACTAGCCAGAGCCCCACTTACTTAGAAAAGAGGATGATTTGCAGCAGTGCACTGGTTTCCCAGGGTTAGCCCCTGTTAGTGACTTTTGCAGAAGACATCTTTCCTGCACATAAACAGTGTTTCTCATTTTCAGATTAGTAAGTTAGGCTGAAAGATGGGGAAGGGAAAGGAAGATGCGTGAAGAATACCCTGGTATTTAGCCCTTCTGACCTTCCTAAACTAAAGTGTTGTTAAATTTATTCGTTTAAAAATTATGTATGTAAGACGTGGCGTGCTTTTTTTTGACACAGGGTCTCACTTTATCACCCAGGCTGGGCATGATCTTGGCTCACAGCAGCCTCGACCTCCTGGGCTCAAGTGATCCTCCCATCTCAGCCCCACAAGTAGCTGGCACTACCAGGCATACGCCACCACACCCAGCTATTTTTGTAGAGATGGAGTTTTGCCACTTTGCCCAAGCTGGTCTTGAACTCACGAGCTACCGCACCTGGCCCAGTGTGGCTTTTTAAGTGCAATGTTTCCATAGGATATATTCATTTTAATTCAGTTTGCGAACTTGAATTTAACAGAATCTGCTCTTGAAGCAACTGAAAATGTATGTAAAAAATGGGAATTGGTAAAACTGTGGTCACTTTTGGAATGATATCTTTAGCTGTGTATCATTGTCTGGATAGCCATGTGTCAAAGATGCTGTGGAAAGATATCCTTCTCTGGACAATTAGATTATTTAAAATTAGAACTTTAATATCAGACCTGAGCTGTTCATTTGAGATCATCTACACTTTCATTGCTATGTCGTTTAGAAATGCTTTCAGCTACAAGCAGTTCATAGTAGTTTAAACAAAAAGGGGGTATTTTCCTCACAACACAAGTCTAGGTGGATGCAGTGGATCCAGCTGTTCTTGGTATCCTTTTTTCTCTTTCCACTCTGCCACCCGTAGCATGTAGGTTATAGAAACAAGATACTTCTGTACCTGTAGACATTAAGTCAGAATTAAAAGCAGGAAGAAGGGAGAGGAAAGGGGACTGGTTAGTGGCATTGACAGACTTCATTTTATGGATCACTTGCCATAGCTATTTAAAAGACCATTCCTAGCTTCAGGGAAAGCTGGAAAATGAATATTGAGCCTTTTTTTTTTTTAGCATCCATAGTAGAGGCAAGCAAGAAAAAGGAGTTAGCACTGACTTGGGTGAGTCAACTCAAAGTGTCTGTCACAGTTCCGAAATCTGGCTGTCTACCAGAATCACTTGCACAGATTGCGATTTGCAACTACAATTTACTGAGCTAGAATAGAATCTCCAGGGTACTCTTGAGAATCTGTTTCTAACTGGATCTTCAGTGATGCTGTGAAACAGATTTAAATTTTACTGTAGTCCTTTTGTTTTACAAATGAAGAAAGTTATCCAAGTTGAATTGGCCTGTGGTCATTAATGGTAGAAACAGAGCTTGGCCTGGAGGTCAGTTTTTTCTGTCTCCCTCAGAACCAGGGCTTTCTGTCCTCTAAAAATTCTCTGTTTTCCTCTCTCTTCTTTCAACATTGCATTTACAGATCCACTTATCCTAAAGTCCTTCCAACTTAAGGATTTTATAACTTTCATGACAAAATAAATACAAGTAATTCCTATCTTAGTTCTGAGGTGGGAATAGCACCCTGGATGGAACCAATTTATATTGAAATATGTCAGGGAAATATGGGGTCATTTGGCTAATGAACAGAGAAAGTAATTGGGAAAGGCCTGTCATTAAGAAAAGATTGAATAAAGAGGGAGAATAATTACAAAACTATTCTCTGTTTGAATAACTGCTGTAATGGGTCCTGTAGGCAGAGAGGCAGGATATATTTTCATTCTTTTATCTTAGTACTGTACTGTGAGTGCCATAATGAATATATTTTAGAATTTAATTTGTGTTCAGAAGTGGGTTTTTTTTCCTGCCTTTAGATTGGTAAATTACTTTTTAATTGAAGTTCAGAGGTTAACAAATTAAATATTATCTCAGGTTAATATGACAAACGTGCTTCACCATTTCAAAAAAAATAGAGGTTATTTTAAAAATCTACTTTAAAATTAAATATTGCCAAAGTTCCCAGACTTTCTCAGTTGATATATTTCAATATTTTTCAAGTGCCCCATGTAACTTAGTAGTAATTCATAAGGTATTTGACACGTATCACTGTTTTTCTTGGCAATTTAAAATATTCCTTGGAAACTTGCGAATTTGTTGCAGTGCCTTGGGGAGCCTAGGTAAAAGTACCTTGTGCTAGGTACAGGGTATGGGAATATTGAGTTTAATGTTCTAGAAAGTCTGGCAACATAATTGCTTTCAACACTCAAATTGTATTTTCACATAAATGAAAATCTTAGGTATTAAACATAGTTTTGTGTTAAATTCAACCTTTGAATAATTGACAGAAATGATTACCTTCTTTACTACTTCATTATACTATCTTCATTTTCAGATATACTAAAAGTCCTCAGTCATTTTATAGAGTTGGAGATGCAAAAGCATAAAGCTGAGTTAAGCAAATATCAAAAATATGACAGATGGATACATACTGTTACTTTTAGGCAGCTAATGAATTAATATTCAAAACATAGACTAAAGGGGACCTTTAAATATTATCTCATTTGCTTTATTTTAGAAAAGCCTATTAGTACATTATAATTCAGTACTAGAACTTCAATTATTTTATTAAAAAGTCCACTCTGGGCCGGGCGCGGTGGCTCATGCCTGTAATCCCAGCACTTTGGGAGGCTGAGACCAGTGGATCACGAGGTCAGGAGATCGAGACCATCCTGGCGAACACGGTGAAACCCCGTCTCTACTAAATATACAAAAAATTAGCTGGGCAAGGTGGCGGGCGCCTGTAGTCCCAGCTTCTCGGGAGGCTGAGGCAGGAGAATGGCATGAACCCGGGAGGCGGATCTTGCAGTGAGCGGAGATGGTGCCACTGCACTCCAGCCTGGGCGACAGAGCGAGACTCTGTCTCAAAAAAAAAAAAAAGCCCACTCCGAGTATGTATGTTTTGAGTGTTGCATTAGTTGTTAACTTAGGTTGCACTTTTGGCTAGTGTTTAAAAGGTGTCATTTCATTAGGCCATTTAAAAATTTTTAAACTCTCACTGTAGGTGAATCTCTAGTATAGTCAAGTAACCTAGTATAGAATTGTAATAATAAGTACAGGAGCTCTTTTCTAGTTTGAGGTGAAGTTGCCAGAGTATGACTTGGGGATGTAAAGGTGCCCATTTTTGACAGCAGGATGAGTACCAGAACTCCGTAGATTCATTTAAAATAATTTTCTTAATTTGTCTTTAGTGTCTCTTTGTTTTACAAAGTACATACTTTTAAAAATTAGCGAGGTAAGTCTTGTTGCCAAGATGTAGAATTTTGCCAGAAAAATTATTTTGATTATTTTAAATATTTCTTGCTTAATAAGAACCACATCTTGATAGCGTATTATAAAACAGTAGTGTCTGATTAATGCTGTTTTCTGATGCTCAGTTTTATACAAAAGCATTTAAAAAGCTACTTGAGTAAAAATAATAAGCATTTATATAATTCTTCACAGTTGATCTTAGCCAGAAGACCGAGAAGCAGTGTATAATTCTTGAATAAAAGTCCACTACACACATGACACTAAGATATAGTCACTGATAAGTTAATATTTTATCTGTCATCTCTGGTTGGTAATGTGCTTGAGGAAAAGCAGAAGCAAATACCTTGTAGGACAAGATTATTTGGACATAGAAATATAAGTAAGAAATTAGACAACTGCATTGGAAAAATAAAATGCTCGTACAAAATACAAGTAGTGCAGTACAAAAGACTATTTTTAGTTTTGGAAACTTGTGTGATTGCAGAGTTATGGGAATAGCGTAATTTTACTCCCTCACATACTTACTCCTTCAGTTTTTCTAAAGATATTCTTGAACCTTTTTCATCTTTTTTCAACTTTGTGCCCACTACTTGTAAATTTTTCTACGTGTTCTCCCTCTCCAAGCTGAGAAGATGAGATGTTCATCTTTGTGTTCACTTATTTCAGATTCTGGCTTTAGCTGTTACCCCCTCTCCAGAGTATCAGCCTCAATTTCTGCTGGACTATGGCATTTGGATAGGTGAGAGGAATTAATGAAAGGAAAACACATGCCTTGTTCTATATGTAATCAGCAGCCATTAAAAGTTTATAAGCAAAGTGGTGACAGTATCAGATTTGTGTTTCAGAACTTTCTTCTATGAACAGTGTAGTAGATAACTGGAGAAGGAAGAACCTAGAACAGGAAAACCAGCTAGAAAGGAATTATTACAATTATTAGGTGAAGGATAACTTGGACTGGATTCATTTATACAGAAGACAGATGACAAAGATGACCTCAAGGATTTGTTGATATAGTTTATGAAGGAAAAAGAAGAATACAAGATGACTTAAAATTTCTAGCTTGAACAACTTGAGTGGATAGTGATACTATTAACTGAGAATTTATTTAATATCTCCTAGTTTCTAAAGAACTTTTTGCATGATTACTTAAGATAGGGCTTACTTTTACAGGATTATATTAATAAAGGAGTATTCTTTTCAGAGGCCATCTACATACCTAATCCTCAGGTGTGTTATGCATGAAGAAGTGAATTCTAAGTAACTAACAGGAAACTAAAAGAGCTACTAAGAACTAACTAAAGGCCCGGCATGGTGCCTCATCCTGTAATCCCAGCACTTTGGGAGGCTGAGGCAGAAGGATCACTTGAGCCCAGGAGTAAAAGTAAAAAATTAACTGAGGAACTGCCATAATCATCAAAAAAAGAAAATATTTATTCTTGAATCGTGATATCCTTCTCTCAGAAATCACACCTCAGAAACTAAACAGAGCAACAGTGCATTTTGCATAGTCCAGTTTTATGTATTGTTTCTTTTGTCAAATTCCCTTTGTGAAAGGAGCAGCTTCTTGGTTGGCATATTTCTCTGGTCCTTAATGTTGGTAGGCCTTGTCTCCATTCATCCAACAAATACTTGAAAGCTAACTATGTTCCACAAGTTGTTCTAGTGTTGGGAGATAAAATAGTGAGTAAAAACAGTTAGTGCTATCCTCATAAAGTTTGCAGTTCACTTAGAGAAGCACATATCCAAATAAACACAAATGAATGTAACGTTCCTATTACTATTTAAGCATCATGAAGCAACCGTATATGGTACTTGGGAGCATTACTTTAGGTGCATTTAGCCTGTTAGACATGAAGCCTAGGGAAGTCTTCCCTAAGGAGGTGATACTTTAGCTGTAATCTGAAGGATAAAGTCTCCATGTATAAAATTAATTGCAGGTGAAGTAAATGTGTAAATGCAAAAAGGTAAAACTTTTTTTTTTTTTTTTGAGACGGAGTCTCGCTCTGTCGCCCAGGCTGGAGTGCAGTGGCGCGATCTCGGCTCACTGCAAGCTCCGCCCCCCCGGGTTCACGCCATTCTCCTGCCTCAGCCTCCTGAGTAGCTGGGACTACAGGCGCCCGCCACTGTGCCCGGCTAATTTTTTGTATTTTTAGTAGAGACGGGGTTTCACCGTGTTAGCCAGGATGGTCTCGATCTCCTGACCTTGTGATCTGCCTACCTCAGCCTCCCAAAGTGCTGGGATTACAGGCGTGAGCCACCGTGCCTGGCTAACAAGGTAAAACTTTAAAACTTTTCAGAGAAAATACAGGAAACTAACTCTAGAAACTTGGGGTAGGAAAGGAATTTTTAAGCACAATGCACATAATGCTAGCCATAAAGGATAAACATGATAAACTTGACTCATTTCTAATTTAAAACTTTTCTTTATTGAAAGACAACATGAAGAAAAGAAAAACACAAGCTGCAAACTGGGAAAAAATATATATACTTACAGTGTTTACCCAGAATATACAAGTGCTACATAGAAATTAATAAAAGACCAACAACCAAAAGAAAAATACTTGAATAGGCATTGCACAGAAGATTAAATGGAAACATAATCTCATTAATAAACAGTGAAAAGCAAATTAAAACTAGAATGGGATATCATCTTATACCTAGTAACAGATGGGTAAAAACTAGAAAGTCTAACTAAATACCAAGGAATGGTGAGGATGTGGAATAACAGGAAACTCTTAGACACTCTTGGTAGGAGGGTATATTCATTCGTATTTTAGGAAAATTTGGCATTAGTGGATTGAAAATAACCACACCCCACAACACAGCTATCCCTCTTCTATATACTCTAGAGAAGTTCTCCTCAAACTATACGTATGTGTCACCTGGGATCTCATTTAAAATGTAGGTTCTAATTCTCCAGGTCTTTTATGACTTGGCCTAAGATTCTACTTTCTAACAAGCTTCCACATGAGGTGTTGCTAGTCTGTAGACTACACTTTGAATATGAGGGCCATAAAACACCACTTCCTGTTTTAGATGGATGCCTCTTATGGCAAATGATTTTTGTTTGAGCTGCTGGACAAAGAGACTAGTCTGCTCTCTAGGCTCATTTCCTACAGAGCTGTCCCCAGGGCTGAGGGATTCGATATCCCTCCTGCACACCTCCACATATTTGAGCTGTGGCACCTACGTGTAGAAGCTCTGCCTTGGGGAAAGTTGCATGTCTATACCAGGGACAAGTACATGAGTATTCATAGCTGCACTGTTTGTGAAAACAAAAAATTGGAAATAACCTAAAAGTCCATTAATAGCAGAATGAATAAATAAATTATATTCTTCCATCAGACTTCTGAACAGCAGTGAAAATGAAGTAGAGCTGCACTTATTAACATGACTGAATCCCAGGAATGTAGCACAGGAAATACGGAAGCATACCTGCAGTATGTTATTGTTATAAAGTTTACAAAATGAGCAAAAATAATGCCTTGGGATACTTATATGTGTGGTAAACTATTTGAAAACAAAAGCAAAAGGATAATAAACACGACTCAGGAAGGGGCAGGGGAGTGCTTTCTGTGAGGAGCATATTGAGAGCTTCAACAGTATTGAAAATGTTTTATTTTCAAAATTGGATGCTGAGTTCGTGGGTATTTTATTATGCTTTATATATATATATATATACACACATGTGTATCAATACATGTATGTACGTACACATACACCTGATATGATTTCATTGTGTGTTTTTGAGACAGGATCTCCCGCTTTCACCCAGGCTGGAGTGCAGTGGCATGATCTTGGCTCACTGAAACCTTCTCCTGGGTTCAAGCCGTCCTCCCACCTCAGCCTCACCAGTAGCTGAGGACCACAGATGAATTTTTCAGTAGAGTTGGGGTTTTGCCTTGTTGCCCAGGCTGGTCTTAAACTCCTGGGCTCAAGCAATCTGCCCACCTTGACCTCCTAAAGTGCTGGGATTATAGGCATGAGCAACCACGCCTGACCCTAATTTTAGATAATTATATCTTTCTCAGTTTTTACTTGGATACTGTTAAATATTCTTAATCACTGTTTTATGTTGGCAGTTTTAGTGACAATAGCAGTTATCTATTGCTGGTTTAAAATAACAATGATTTATTTTTCTTGGTTCTGTGGGTTTGCTGGGTAGTTCTTCTGAAGGTTTTTCTTGAATTCACTCATGTGAATTCATTTTGCTGGAGGTTTGCGGGACTAGAAGATTCTAAGATGGCTTCACTCACATGTTTAGCAGTTGGTGCAGACTCTTCACTGGGGTGCCTAGGTTTTTCTGTATGTGACTAGACCAGCTTCCCTACGTGATGATCCATGCAGCATTTCAGAGTGGAAAGGTGTAAGCTGCAGTGTCCCTCAAGACTTGAGATCTGGGACTTGTACACTTTTATTTCTGCCCCATACTGTTGATTAAAGCCAGTCACAGGGTTTGTTCTGATTCAGAGGGTAGTAAAATAGACTCCATATTGATGAAAGGAACTGAAAAATATTGTGATGATGTTTTCAATCTTCCACAATGATAGTTTCTCTTCCTACTAAAAATGATGAAGCAGTCAGCGTATTTAGACTACCTTCTTTCCCCGTTCCTCATATGTGCTTATGTTGTTTTTACACTATTAGGACATATAGCACATTTTGTTTTGTCACCATATTCCTATTTGTTTCAGTCCCAGAACTAAGATTGTTTATATAGATACACACACAGTATACAGAGACACACACATGTATATGTGCAGGTGTAAGTATGTAAATTTATTCAACATATCGTGACTGCTCACCAGTAGTCTTTTGCCATAGGTTTTTCAGTTATCTCTTGGTTAGATAATCTTGAAGATTATCTTCAATAACTTACCCAGTATTTCTCAACCAGGGACGATTTTGCCTTCTAGGAGACATTTGGTATTTTGAGCTATCACAAAGACCCACGATGAGTCACGTGCACTTTATTCCAGAAGTTCAACTTCGTGTTATGATTAGGCCCTTACTTAGTTACATGTGAAATAAGGCATCTGATTAGAAACAGCAAATAAGAAGTAGCAGTTTGCAGTGCAAAATGAGATCTGAACTGATACTAGAAGTGTTTATGGAATTCAGAGACCACATTATTGCAGAGTCAAAAACCTCTTCCTCATCTCCTTACCTGAGTCACCATTGCATAGGACAATAATCTGTTCAATAATTAGTATTCATAGAGATCATTAGTAAATAAAAGTTTTTTGAGTTCATTTTAAGAAGGTAAGGAAGATTGTGAAATATTTTAGGAAAATTGTCATTAAAGTTTATTAAAACATTTGATGAGTAATTTTTCAGTTTTTAAAAAATCATTTGTACCACCTTCTTTTCAAGATATACTAGGTAAATGTGATGATACTATTGAAGTTTCTACAAGAACTTCAGATAAACTGTATTTTGTTAGTAATATATATTATTATATGTTATATAATTACATATTATATTATATACATTATATATAGTATATTATATGGAGTAATATATATTAATATATTTCAAGTTTCTGTGGATGAAATAGTTTCTTCTCTTCAGTTGCAGATTCTTTATCCTGTCCTGTTATGCAAAATGTTCAGCCTCCCAAGTCCAGCCCAGTAGTGTCCACCATTTTATCAGGATCCTCATCAACAAGAACACCTCCCACTGCAAATCACCCTGTTGAGCCTGTGACCTCAGTTACACAGCCATCAGAGCTATTACAACAAAAAGGTATTTGAGATATTTATTATCGTATACACACACAGACACACATACGTATTTGAATAGCTGACTTCAAAAAGTTAAACTGTAGGATCCTAATTTATACAAGATATGAAAACAAGTTATTTATAATCTCAATCCAAACACAACTTTTGGAATATTAACTTACGGTGTCTCATATATGTTTTACGTAATTACATACCATTTTGTATTTTGCTTTTCTGTTTATTACACATAGTTTTCATGTATCTATTGAGTCTTTATAGCTCTTTTTATGGCTAATTATTCATTGTGTCAATGTGTAATGGTTTATTTCATTCCTTTGTCATGGGACATTTATTTCTTATTTTTTAAAGGTTATTATAGTTTCTTTTAGGATAAAGTAGCCAAAACTTTATTATTTAGTGACTCTCCATAGCCTATTTATTTCTGTGCTTTTTGTTATTGATAGTAGAAAGTAAGCTTTGACACGATTTTGCAAATGAAAGGGGGTGAAAATGAAATTGTAACCAATACTCTTGCGTCATTGAAGGACTATATGATTTATTGTTTGTTTAATATTCTCCATGTGTTAAGTAAGTAAAAGGTAATAAAATGTGTTGTTTTGACCCTGCTTCCCCACATTGTTTCTTTTGGCAGTTATTTTTTGTTTTTTTTTTTTCTGTCTGGCTAAAATTCCAAAGTATTGATGTTTCAGGTTAATACATGGCATGTTTTATTTGATCAGAGATGATTGAACTGTTTTCAAGAATCTATAGTTTTTATTTCCAGAGCAACCATTGTATTATTTTAGGGGCTATACTCACTATGTAATGACAACTCCTAACCTTGAGTGTGAAGAACCTTCTTATAGGTCTGAAACTGAGAAAAGTAAAAAAGCATGAAAATTCCTAGGGTGATCTCATTGCTTGTATCTGTTGAGTGTCTGTGTGATCAACAGAGACCTTTCTGTCAATTGATCAAATGATACATTACACATTTTCTTACTTAGTTTTTTAGGAAAAGAAACTGCAGCACCAAAGAGTGTCTGTCGATTCTCAGAAAACCAGTGGGTATACTGGAAATTGAATTTAGTTCTTAAAAGTATTTGCCTTCAAAGTGAAGGGCCAGTAGTAGTTTTGTTTATCATGAATCAAAAAAGTTTTTAGGATAGATCAAAGCCCTGACTAAATAAATGGTGTCTTTTCTTGTTTTTCCTCTACATTGGTGACTGCCTTCCATTTCTTAAATGTTTTGCTTTTTTTGGCCTATTACATTGCCCCTGCTGATTTATTTCTTCCTATCATATTTTCTTTTTTTTTTTTGGAGACAGAGTCTTGCTCTGTTGCCCGGGGTGGAGTGCAATGTCACGATCTTGGCTTGCTGCAGTCTCTACCTCCTGAGTTCCAGCGATTCTCCTGCCTCAGCCTCCTGGGTAGCTGGGATTACAGGTGCACGCCACCACGCCCCGCTAATTTTTGTATTTTTAGTAGAGACGGGGTTTTACCATGTTGGCCAGGCTGGTCTCAAACTTTTGACCTCGGGTGATCGGCCTGCCTTAGCCTCCCAAAGTGCTGGGATTACAGGTGTGAGCCACCACGCCCGGCCCCTATCATATTTTCTTTTTGACCATCTTACTGTAAATACCATCCTACCGTCTTTTTATAAATATTATTTTGTAAATGGTTTGCCCACTAAACAATGACAATTATGTTTCTTCTTTTTTCTATTAAAATATATTTTTAAAGTAGAAGAAACTGCCATTTATTGAGCACATACAATATATCAGGTATTTTATATCATTAATTCAAATATTAATCTTATGACATAGATGTTCTTCCTTTTTTACAGATGAGAAAAGTGAGATTGACAGAGGTTAGGTAACTTGCCCAAGACTACAAGTTAATAAGTAGCAAAGCAAAAGATTTTTAACTCAGGTCTCTCTGTCTTTTATTCTTTCTATAAAATAAGGCTGAATTTTTGTTGTCATTGGCTGTTGACAAACTAACTCTTGATTTACCTAAGGTAAGTTTCTTGCTTAAGTAACAGAAAATATACTGGAGACATCTGAATTGTAGTTTTTATTGTTCCGTTTTCATAAGTAGGAGAATGACCTCTTAGTGACTTCTTTGTCTTTGGATAGATCTGGGCTACACAACTTAATTGAGTCAGGGCTACCACATATGGTGGTGTGAATTGTCATTTGCATAAATGAAGCTTCTTCGAATTGTGTAGTGTATCATCTGCATAGTGTTTACTGTGGGCCTGATATAACCTGCTAAAGTGGTTAATACTTAAAAAGAGATTAGCTTTTTTTCTTTCAGCTGCAAAGACACCGTTGCTTAGTTGTTTTCCCAAGACTAAGCATTTTTTATCTGTTTTTAGGGGAGACATCAAATTTTTGTTTGAGTAGCCCCTAAAATTTTTTTCATAAACTACCTACTTGAACATTTTTTAGATTGATATCTAAATTTTTTCATCAAAAATTTAAATACTTGTAGTTATGTAATTTTTAACGTATATGCTGCCTGACTTTTAAAACAGAGATGTTACATTATTCTTTCAAATGTACCCTTTGGAATGATACCTACCATCATCCTTTTGCAAAAAACATGAATAGCCCTTCTTTAACATTTGAAAAGTTTACATTTTTCATTTTTCTCTTTGATGGCATATCTCCTTTCCTTAATGAAATAATAAAATATATTCTTATACTAGAAACTCTTTTATCACTCTGTTGTGCTTTTCCATGACAATAATGTATAAATTGAAATGTTAGAATGTGTTTCATTATCTATGACTTTAAGTCTCTAAATAGTATTTTTTCTTTTGAATGAAGCCATCAATCATTACAACTTTTTCTCTCTTTTTTTTTTTTTTTTTTTTGAGACAGACTCACTCTGTCACCCAGGCTGGAGTGCAGTGGCATGATCTTGGGTCACTGCAACCTCTACCTCCCAGATGCAAGTGATTTTTATGTCTCAGCTTCCTGACTAGCTGGGATTACATGCATGCGCCAACATGCCTGGCTAATTTTTGTGTTTTTAGTAGAGATGGGGTTTCACCATGTTGACCAGGCTGGTCTCAAACTCCTGGCCTCAAGTGATCTGCTTGCCTAGGCCTCCCAAAGTGCTGGAATTACAGGTGTGACCATTGTACCTGGCCAATCACTACAACTTTTACTGTTGGCATAAAATTGGTCAAAACAATGTAAACATCATGCATTTTGGTATTTATCATGAATTTTGGTACATTTTTATTGGAAATACATCTTTAAGTGAAATGAATGGGCTTTCTCCTCTCCCCACTATAGCTTTGTATCTGAGTTGAATATGATTCATTGTTAGAATATGATAATGTTCAGATAAGTTTCATTCTTAGTTTTTATTTTCATACACGTAATTGCTGAGAAACATTGTTCACATAAAGTAGATTAGAATTATATTGGAAGAGTTCTGCTAAAGCAATATCATTCTGTTTTACTTAATTTTGCTTTTACTCTTTTTACCCTTCTGAGTTACATGTCAGAAATTATTGTTTGTTAGATTTTATTTTCCAGGTGATAGTTAACATTATTATTTCACATAGCATTTTGTAATTTGCAAATCCCTTTAACTTTTTCTATCTGTATTACTGTCTCATCAGATGGAACAAGCATGTCATATGTTATCTTCCTTTTATAAGTGAGGAAATTTAAGTTTAGAAAGGTTACGTGTCTTACCTAAAGACCTACAGAGTTGGTAGGAGAGGTACCCAGGCCCATTGCACACCTTTTGCCTTCAAACTCAGTACTTGTTTTAGTCTATCAGCAGTTATTCAAAATATTTTGAATTTTCTTTTACCATGGCCAATATATCTTACCATACTGTTTATTATTTATTTATTTGTTTGTTTGTTTGTTTGTTTGTTTGTTTAGAGACAGGGTCTTGTTCTCTTGCCTGGGCTGGAGTGCAGTGACTCAGCTCACTGCAGCCTTGACCCTTGAGCCTACTGGGGCTCAAGTGATATTCCCACCTCAGCCTCCTGAGTAGCTAAGGCCACAGGCACACACCACCACATCTGACTAATTTTTTAACAAATTACTTGTAGAGATGAAGTCTTACTACGTTGCCCAGGCTGGTCTTGAACTCCCAGGCTCAAGTGGTTCTCCTGCCTTGGCCTCCCAAAGTGCTGAGATTACAGGTGTGAGCCACTGTGCCTGGCTACCATACCCTATAAATGTGTTTTTATCAAAAACAAGCTGTGATATAGGCCATTTATTTTATGGATAATATCTCCGTATAACCTAATTGGCAGAAGCAGTCCTCAAAACATAACAAAGCATATACTACTAAGTACTAACAGATGCACTTGCTGGTAAATATTTTTTTGTTAAAAAGATGTAGAAAGTGTTAAATATTTTATAAAAGATAAAAATTAAGAATTGACTATATTTTATCATGAAAAGGTTGTAAAATATTTTATTGCACATGTCACATTGACTCTGAAATCACAGAATTTTTATCTGTGAGTTTTAGTATATCTTAAAAACACTTGGTAGTCCTAGGAAATACTCCATTTGTTTTTAAAATGATTCCAGCCAGGCATGGTGGCTCACGCCTGTAATCCCAGCACTTTGGGAGGCGAAGGTGGGTGAATCATTTGACGTCAGGAGTTCGAGATACCAGCCTGGCCAACGTGGTGAAACCCTGTCTCTACTAAAAATATAAAAAAAATAGCTGGGCATGGTGGCACACACCTGTAATCCAGCTACTTGGGAGGCTGAGGCAGGAGAATCGCTTGAACTGGGGAGGCAGAGGTTGCAGTGAGCTGAGATCATGCCACTGCACTCCAGCCTGGGCGACAGAATGAGACTCTGTCTTAAAAAAATAAAAAGAAAAATAAAAAATAAGTAAAATAATTAGTAGGACTGAGTGCGCCAGTCAGGTTAGTGGGAGGTTCTTTTTTTTTCTAACAATGTGTCCTAAAAAGAACAGCTGAAAATAATTTTAATTAAATATATACAAAAAGATGTTTTTAAAGTTAGTAATATAGCTCACATTTATTTCATATTTAGTATGTGTCATGCACCATTCTAAGCATTTGAAATACATTAACTCATTTAATCCTTACCACAACCATTTGAGGTTTTACCCCATTTTATAGATAATGTAAGTGAAGAACAGAGGTTAGTAACTTGCTCAAGGACATACCAGTAGTAAGTGATAGAACCTGGAGTTGAACCCAGAGTCCCCAGCTTTATCCACAATGTCATGCTCCTTCTCTGTTCAGTATTTCCTACTGTGTACTTTATATAAGAGGCTTGTATACATTAGAGCAATGTATCATAGTAAGAATTAGGATAAACTAAGGTCGTATGTTTCCTTTGTAAAGTAAAAGAAAGGCTGTCATTAACACGGGCACTTCTTTATGTGGATAAGTTTGAGGAAAGAGAGTATTTATGGGAATCGACATCTGAAAATTGATTTCCTTAAAACCATTCTTTTGTGGGGACCGTTGAAAAGTCTTCTAGTGTGTATACCTAGTTTCCAGTTCAGGAAAGAGAGCAGTTACTCAAAAGTCTGAACTCCTGAATTTAAAAAAGCTAATCTCCACAAGAGACTTGTTCTGTTAAGATTAGTTTGATTTATTCCCGGTATAGCTGTATCTAGAGAACACTGAAGAATATTAAGCAGCACCAAGGATATGTTCTCCTGGAAAGGTTTGCCTGAGGGTACTTTAATGGTAGGTAATTTAAACTAAATGTCCTTTCGAAAATATTGGGACCCTTTGAATAACAGAGTGCTACGTCATGTTAGAGTCCATAAAGTGTTTCATGTTTCTTGGTTTAGTAGATTTATACCTTGGAAGCTCTGGTTAAGATAGAATAAATTATGATATAACATTTCTTTTCCATTTGGTGATGGCAGAGTAGCTACTCGGTGTACATACATTTCTACAGTGAGTTTCAGGCTGAGCTCTGGGAAAGGATGTCATATTTTACCACCTTATATATTTGACCTATGTATCTCATACGTAGATTTTGACTCTTAAAGAGAATCTGAATTAGAGGCACTTCAGGAAGCACTCACGTATCCTAGAATAGATGACTTGGCTGTGAACCCCTTGCCGGCTGTAGCTCCCCATTTGTTGTAGTCTGTATGTGCTATACCCAACCTAGAGCAGAGCGCTTTGCCTGGCTAATTTTTTTTTTTTACTTTTTACAGAGATGGGCATCTCAATATGTTGCCCAGGCTGGTCTTGAACTCCCAGCTTCAAGTGATACTCCTGCCTGCGCCTCCCTGAGTGCTCAAATTATAGACATGAGCCATTGTGCTTGGCTCAAATTTTTGTTTTAATTGGGCTTTTTTGTCAGAAGAATGTGCCACTCTGAATTTGTTTTTGGTATTAAGTTTGTTTCTTGTATTACCTGAACCTATTTTACATTGATTTTTATTTTCCCAGATGAATTTGTGATGCTGCTATTTTACTGATTTTGAAAGATGTTTCAGCAAAGCTAGCAGATTTTTCCATGACTTTTTAGTCATTGTTGAAAGATCAAAGCTTCATTCATCTACAGTTTAACCTTTGCTTCTACCAACTCAAATTTTTTTCTTAATAGCTTTTTTCTTACTCTAGAGAAGTGTTGTTTACCCATGCTAATCAAGTATGCTAGTCACCTGAAAAAAAAATAAAGCGTTAAAGCACTACCATCCATGTGATTTTGTTGAGGCAGGGCTTCATTGTACCCCCAATATTAGGAAATGTTCTTTAAAATCCCCACTATGTTTCTGGGCTTTCTTTTTTCTTTTTTTTTCAAAGTAGAGCTATGAGATTTTCCATACAAGGATGTTTATTCTTATTTATTAAGTGTTCATTTTCTTTTTTTCTTTTTTTTTGAGATGGAGTCTTGCTCTGTCACCAGGCTGGAGTGCAGTGGCATGATCTCTGCTCACTGCTACCTCTGCCGCCCGGCAGAGGCGATTCTCCTGCCTCAGCCTCCCGAGTAGATGGGACTACAGGCGCACGCCACCACGGCCAGCTAATTTTTGTATTTTTAGTAGAGATGGGGTTTCACCAGGATGGTCTCAATCTCTTAACCTCATGATCCACCCGCCTCAACCTGGCAACTGCTGGGATTACAGGCGTGAGCCTCTGCTCCCGGCCTTCTTTTTCTATTAAGATTATTTTATTTTCCCTATTAAAAATTGTATAGATGTTAATTTTTAAAGTCCTGATTCTGCCAGATTGAATAATAGAAATACCCAATTACATTTTTAAAAGGGAAGTAGTATACAGTTACCATTATCAGTTTATTATGCCCTTTTCCACAGAATCTGCCTTCTCTTGATGTATTTCACAAAGGACCAGTCTTAATCACCTGCTTCAGACTCACATGTAGGCAATAGGATGACACTGACATGACTGGCTGTCTCAGAAAATTCAGTTGTCTGTAATTCTCACGCTTGTATGGTCACAGTTAATAAGTCTCCCAGCCCCCCTGTCCCGTCGACCCCCTACTCCCAGAGTATCTACTGTTAGCAGAGAACTATGCCGAATACAGTTTTTTTCTTTAACTGTCATTCTTTTTCTGTTATGGGAACTGAGTTTACCATCAAGGTAACATTAGCAGAAGGAAGGTACCAAGTATGTGTTTTGTGTGCTGTACAAAATCAGTTCACTATGATGATCACTGCCCACCGAAAATGCACAGTCCCAAAGGAAATATATCACAGGGCCATAAGGTCAAAGAAAATAAACATGTATAGAGCTCAGTAAACTTTTCAGAGAGTATTATTGCAGCTTCCTAAATACTAACTGTATTGGACAATACATAATAGATACCTTTTCACACTTAAGCCAGTTCATATTAAAGCTGCTTTTACTAAACTGCTTTGCAGAGATTTTCTAATGGTTCTAGTTTTGATAATAAATTTGCTAATATTAATATGCATGTTGGGATGTTCTTTGCAATGTCAGAATTCTTTCTCACTTTTAATGCAATGTCAAAATTTTATTTCTCATCTTTCCTGTTGGTTTGACTCTTATGTTTGTGCTTTCCACTTTACAGGCATGCAGTATGGTGAATATGTTAATAACCAAGCTAGCTCCGCACCAACTCCCTTGTCATCAACTTCCGATGATGAGGAAGAGGAGGAGGAGGATGAGGAAGCAGGTCTGCTTTAGCTTTACACCAGTTCTTGATCTTTTCCTGCTCAAGTTTTCTTTTTTATTTCTACAGTCTTACTTAGCCTTTTAAAAAAGAGTCTTGGAAGATTTAGCATGATGAACTTACGAGGTTTACATTATAGAAGGTGTGTCACATAAAATGAGGTGTGTGTTTGTTTTGTTTTTCCTCCTTTAGGCATCTTTGCCATATTGTAAATAATAGAATCAGAATACCTCTTTCATGATAGTAGAGTGCATTCTTCTTTCAGAAATGCATTTCCTTCCATGTCACATGCAAAATAATGAGTCCTGACCGAAGCTTTTGGCTGATGATTGCTCTAGCATCGTTTTAGGAATAATGCTTCATTTTCTGCTTTGCATGCTACTTTAGTCTAATCAAAATAAGCCATGTGGATTTTATAATAGGGATAGAGAAATAGGACAGTGTTTTAGTGAGGTCCTTTTGGCTCTTCTTGTCATGTATTTAGAAGGCCCAGAATTTGTAGTTATTTTCCTGCTTCATGAAGTAGTACATATCTTGCTAGTTGAAGAAGTTGTGCATATGGTTATGTGTTGCAAACTGTTTAATATCTTTTTCTGCCTTTAATAGGTAGAACACTGCTAAAAATTAAGCAGTTCAGTTCCTCCATTAATTCTAATACAGGTTGAATATCCTTTATCTGAAATGCTTGGAGCCAGAAATGTTTCAAATTTCAGATTTTTTGAGATTTCAGAATATTTGCTGCAAATACATAGTGAGATAGCTTGAGGATGAGACTCAAGTCTAAATACTAAATTCATTTATGTTTCATATACACCTATACATATAAACTAAAGGTAATTTTGTACTATATGTATTTTTTGTTTTGTTTTGTTTTTTATTTTTGAGACAGAGTCTCACTCTGTCTCCTAGGCTGGAGTGCAGTGGCACAATCATGGCTCACGCCAACCTCCGCCTCCCAGGCTCAAACCATCCTCCTGTCTCAACTCCTATGTAGCTGGGACTGCAGGTCACCCTGCACAGTTAATGTTTGTAGTTTTTGTAGAGATGGGGTTTCATCATGTTGCCCAAACTGGTCTCAAACTCCTGCACACAGGGAATCCACCCACCTCAACCTCCCAAAGTGCTGGGATTACAGGCATGAGCTACCTCACCAGGCTTGTACAATATGTATATATTTTTGAGATGGAGTCTTGCTCTGTTGCCCCGGCTAGAGTGCAGTGGAGTGATCTTGGCTCACTGCAAGCTCCGCCTCCTGGGTTCACACCATTCTCCTGCCTCAGCTTCCCAAGTAGCTGGGACTACAGGTGCCTGCCATCACGCCCGGCTAATTTTTTTTTTTTGTTTTTAGTAGAGATGGGGTTTCACCGTGTTAGCCAGGATGGTCTTGATCTCCTGCCCTCGTAATCTGCCCGCCTCTACCTCCCAAAGTGCTGGGAGTACAGGTGTGAGCCACCGCACCCGGTCTTGTACAATATTTTTAATAATTTTGTACATGATACAGAGTTTTGCCTGTGACTTGTCGTATGAGGTCAGGTGTGGAATTTTCCACTTGTGGTGTCATGTCAGCCCTCATAAAATTTTGGACTTTGGAGCATTTTAGGATTTTGGATTTTCACATTAGGGATGTTCAATGTATAGTTTAAGACTGAACCAATAAGTGGTGATCTTTCAAGTTATTATATGTGACCATAATTCTCCTGTTCTAAATGGGAAGATCTATTCTACAATCATTTTAACAAAAAGTTTCTATTTCTTGTGCATTTAAAAATATGTAAATCATTATATGCAACTCGAGGGGATAAAAATTGGGAGTGGTGGAAAATAATCTTTCTTACTCTAGATATGTAAGTACCCATCTTGTGTTTCTGAAATTTTTTTGTAATTTTAAATTTTTACAAAATTTCAAACTCACAGAAGTGTAAAAGAACCCCTCATGTACACTTTACCCAGATAAACCATTTTTGCCACACTTGCTTTATCATTCTTTATCAATATATTTTTCTATACCATTTGCAAGTAAATTGGAGACATCATGAACTTTACCGCTAATACTTTATTTATATTTGCTAATCATAAGGTTGGTGTCTTACATAGCCAAAATACAGTTATCAAGAAATTGAGCATTGATGCAATAATATCTGATAACACAGTTCATTGTCAAATCTCAGTTGTCTTTTTTTTTTTTTTTTTTTGAGGCGGAGTCTCGCTCTGTCGCCCAGGCTGGAGTGCAGTGGCCAGATCTCAGCTCACTGCAAGCTCCGCCTCCTGGGTTTACGCCATTCTCCTGCCTCAGCCTCCCGAGTAGCTGGGACTACAGGCGCCCGCCACTTCGCCCGGCTAGTTTTTTGTATTTTTTTTAAGTAGAGACGGGATTTCACCGTGTTAGCCAGGACGGTCTCGATCTTCTGACCTCGTGATCCGCCCGCCTCGGCCTCCCAAAGTGCTGGGATTACAGGCTTGAGCCACCGCGCCCGGCCCTCAGTTGTGTTAAGTAGATCTTTTATAACTATTTTCATGGTCCAGGATCCAATCTGGATCATGCGTTGAATTTAGCTGTCATGTTGGAGTTCTTCAGTCTCCAACAGTTCATTAGCCTTTCTCTTTCCTTGCCTTAACATTTTCAAAGAGTACAGACCAGTTATTTTGTAAAATGTTCCCCTATGTGGGTTTATCTGAGGTTTCCTCGTGATTAAATTCAGATCATGCATTTTTCGGAGGATTACCACTAAAGCAATATTGTGTTCTCAGTGCATCCTATTTGAGGCATATTTGTTCTCATATTGATGAGGTTAACTTTTATTATTTGAATAAGGTGGTATCTGCCAGGTTTCTCCACCATAAAGTTACTATTTTTCGCTGTTAAAATTAATAAGTAATTTGTGGGGAGATTCTTTGAGACTATGTAAATGTTCTGTTCTCCAAAAAAGAAAAAAAAAAGAGAGATCAGAAAGATTTGGCGGCTAGGTGCAGTGGCTCATGCTTGTAATCGCAGCACTTTGGAAGGCCGAGGCAGGTAGATCACCTGAGGTCAGGAGTTTGAGACCAATGTGGCCAAAATGGTGAAACTCTGTCTCTACTAAAAATACAAAAATTAGCCAGGTGTAGTGGCGCACGCCCATAGTCCCCGCTACTCTGGAGGCTGAGGCAGGAGAATCGCTTGAACTGGGGAGGCAGAGGTTG